>NC_069501.1:400084955-400114955 GCF_027579735.1 Bombina bombina | reverse complement strand
TAAATTCTGTAGACCCACAATATTAAAAATAAAGGGAATTGGCCATAATCAATAAAGGATTCAAGTGGTCAAAGTTCACACACTGGTAAGGCCTGAGAAGTATATAATATATATAGACATTAAGTGCGAAGTCCAATAGTTACTACATTAGATAGCTAGATCCAACAGTTATGTTAGATGGGTGTGAATCTAATAAATAGTGATTCACAATTATAGTTTTCAATGTGCAACTGATGTGCGTGTCATATAAAAAATGGTAAATAAAGATGTATGTTATGTTTGAACACATGTGATGGGGTACACAATAATGGGTTAAGTTTATTTGAATTCTAGGAGTTATGACCCAACCTCTGAGTTTCATAAAACAACATGGTCAATGCATTTTAAGCATCAATATACTATCTGATGTATACTACAGTCATCTTCAGAAATAGTAAATAGATATACATTTTGTTACAATGTTGCAAATTGAATGTATCCGGATATTGCTGAAATGAATCCAATGTATACAAATAGCAGGCTATCAAAATGTTGCAATATATCTGTGCAGGACAGCGCATAAAATAAAATATCAACTTGAAAAGGAATGATTATTGCCACTGTTTGATTACTAGTGCCATGTATATGTCAGAAGATAGTTATATAAATTATAGCTTGTAAACGCTAAAACCTTGTGGAATATAACAATCGAGCAGGTAATTCTAATATTTAAACTGATAACTAATTGTGCTAAAATGTCTGTATATGTACATGGCTGTGTATAGAATTATAGCTGATATATGTTCGGTTATGGTGGTCCTTAATATATGGTTCTATAAATCTTTCTTTCTGTAAGGCAGGGAGAGTCCACAACTTCATTCCTTACTGTTGGGAAATACAACACCTGGCTACCAGGAGGAGGCAAAGACACCCCAGCCAAAGACTTAAATATCCCTCCCACTACCCCTGTTCCCCAGTCATTCTTTGCCTTTCGTCACTATAGGAGATTGCAGAGAAGTGTCAGAAGATTTGAATAGTCCTGTAATGGGTATGTTCCCTTTGAGAAAGGACTGGAGTTTTTAAGTAATCATGTCAGCCTCTCAGTGAGAGTATTGATGAAAGTTAGTCTGGAGATGCAGGGAAAGTTTTTCTGCAGACCCATCTAGACTGTCGCTAACAGCTCCTGAGCAATCAGTGTTGACGAGTTTCACTGCTTTCTTCTACACACTCAAGTCCATGTCAGAAGCGCTGCTGCAAGACTGTCGCACTTGAGAGACTGTGCCTGTTTCACAGCATGGATCCTGGATGATAAGACAGTTTTTTATATATAACATTTTAAATGCTATACAGGGTCACAGTGTGGCTCCTTTATACCTTGATAGGACCAAGGGTTAATTTCTCCTTCAGGGAGATTATTTGAACAGTTTTGGGATTTATATCTGCAAAATGTGAGTTTTTTAGACTTGGAACAAACAGGTTTCACTTTCGTTTTTTGAAGTGTTGCGCAGCTCATAATAGCTTCACGCCGTTTTTTCATAGCAGGGGAAGTCCTGTCTTACGTACCACTTGATCTGGTGCAGTCTCTTTCATTTCCTAAGATCCTGCTGCAGACATCACTCCTGAGGAGAGCATTTTCACTGTTAGCTGTCTGGGTCTAGGTGGTGGTGAGTACCCCAGCCATTGGGAGAGTATTAAGGTGCGGTTTTTTTTTTTAAATAAAAGCTTTTTTTTTTTTTTTTTTTTTTATTGTCCTGTGGGTATATACAAAGCTATAGAGGACTCTGATACTAATTAGAAGGTTCCGCTCCTTCTGTACTGCTTAAAGGGAAAATGAACCCAATTTTTTTTTCTTTTGTGATTCAGATAGAGCATCCAATTTTAAGCAACTTTCTAATTTACTCCTATTATCAAATGTTCTTCATTCTCTTGCTATTTTTATTTGAAAAGCAAGAATGCAAGTTTAGATGGCGGCCCATTTTTGATGAACAACCTGGGTTGTTCTTGCTAATTGGTGGATAAATTTATCCACCAATAAACAAATGCTGTCCAGGGTACTGAACTTTCTTTTTCAAATAAAGATAGCAAGAGAACAAAGAAAAATTGACAATAGGAGTAATTTAGAAAGTTGCTTAAAATTGCATGCTCTATCTAAATCACGAAAGAAGAAAATGTGGATTCAGTATCCCTTTAATTATTCCTGTTTATATTGTGAGACAGCTGTGGTTTGCCCGCCTGCTAAATTTTGTTCTATTTGTCTAAAAACTGTTCTAAAATCTAAGAAGGGAGACAAGCCTGCTTATACTCATATCGCTATTAGTCCTTCTGAGCCATCTACTTCTCCGGGAATCTGGGTCCCGAGAAATTACTACCCCCTCTACATTACCTGCTTCACATGCAGTTCCCTGCAGCTCAACTAATCCTTCTGGAGGGGGCTTTTTTCCAGCGGACTTTACCGCGCAGTTACAATCAGTGGTGTCTGCAGCCCTGAGTGCCTTAACTCACTCTAACAAATGCAAGAGAAAGGTTAAAGTTCTCCTGACCTAGAGTCATTTTAAATATTTGTTGGATTTAGTTACTATATCCCAGCTATCCGTGGATGAGTTAACCTCTGTAGCTTCAGAGGGTGAACTTTCTGAGTCGGAGACTTCAGTTACTAAACCTCCTTCAGCGGAGGAACCCTCCTTTTAGATTGAAAATTGAGCATCTGCATTTTTTTATTAACAGTTGCTATCTATTCTAGAGGTTCCAGAGGCTACCCTCCCTGAGGAGCCTAAGATCCCTAAATTAGACATGGATTACGAAGATAGGAACTTCCCTCTGACTTTTCCTATGCCAGTTAAGATGGCGAACATTATTAGTAACGAATGGGAAAGAGTAGGAACTTCTTTTTCCCCCTTGTCTACATTTAAAAAATTATTCCCGGGCCCTGACTCTCAATTAGATTTGTGGGGCTCTATCCAGAAGGTGGATGGCGCTATCTCCAAGCTGGCTAAGCATACTACTATCCCTCTGAACGATAGTTCTTCTTTTAGAGAGCCTATGGATAAAAAAATTTAAACTTTTCTTAGGAAGAGGTTTCAAAATACAAGCTTTTTAGTTCAACCGGCGGAAGCTGTAGCCGTGGTTGCTGGAGCAGCTATCTACTGGTGCAACACTCTGTCAGAGCTCATTGAGGTGGAGACTCCCCTTGAGGATATTCAGGAGAGAATTAAGTCACTGAGAATTGCTAACTCCTTCATTTGACGCAAATATGCAGATTATTCACATAAATGCAAAAGCCTGCTGGCTTTGCGGTTCTAGCCCACCGGGCTCTCAGGTTGAAGTATTGGTCTGCGGATATGACTTCTAAATCCAGAGTCCTTTTTCTTCCCATTAAGGGGAAGATTTTATTCGGTCCAGGGCTGTACTCCATTATCTCGATGGTTACCGGAGGGAAAGCTGCCTTCCTACCGCAGGATAAGAAGAATATGCCTAAGGGACGGCAACTGTCTAATTTTTGTTCCTTTTGTGCTGTCAAGTCGCAATGACAGCAGTCACCTTCCAAGTCCGAGCACCCCAAGAGTACTTGGAAGCCAGCTTACTCCTGGAATAAGTCCAAACGGACTAAGAAGCCCGCCGAAAACAAATTGGCATGAAGGGGCGGCCCCCAACCCGGGATCGGATTGAGTAGGGGCAGACTGTCTTTTTTTTTTTTTTTCAGACACTTGGTTCCAGGATGTACAGGATCCTTGGGTCCTGGAGGTTGTAACTCAAGGTTCCCGGATAGGATTCAAGTCCCTTCCGCCCAGGGGCAGATTCCTATTCTCCTTCGAAAAGACCAGAAAAGAGGGCTGCCTTCTAAGGTTCCGTATGGGATCTCTCCTCTCTAGCAGTAATTGTCCCGGTACCTACAGCAGAAAGAGGTTTGGGGTTTTATTCAAACCTTTTCGTGGTTCCAAAGGAGGAGGAAACTTTTCGTTCAATTCTGGATCTAAAGGGCCAAAACAAGTTTCCGAGTGTTCCCTCTTTCAAGATGGAAACAATATGGTCAATGCTGCCTCTTGTTCAGGAAGGACAGCTTATGACCACAATAGACCTGAAGGATGCATACCTTCATATCCCGATACACAGGGAACATTATTAGTTCCTGAGGTTTGCTTTTCTGGATCAGCACCTCCAGTTCGTGGCTCTTCCGTTTGGCCTGGCTACTGTTGCAAGGGTATTTACAAAGGTTCTAGGGGCTCTTCTAGCCGTTGCCAGAACACAAGGTTTTGCAGTAGCGCCTTACCTAAACTATATCTTGGTACAGGCACCATCTTTGCGTCTAGAGGAAGAAAATTTGGAGTCCTTCTGCATGTCTTGCCCTCCAAGGCTCCTCAAAACCCTTAGTGGCTCAGTGTATGGAGGTAATCGGACTCATGGTATCCTGCATGGACATGATTCCTTTTGCCAGATTCCATCTCAGACCCTTACAAGTATACATGCTGAGACAATGGAGCGGCGACCATTCAGTTCTGTCTCAACAGATCATGCTGGACAGCCTGTCGAGAGACTCGCTCTCCTGTTGGCTCTGTCCCAGTCATCTGTCCCAAGGTACGTGCTTTTTGAGACCGTCCTGGGAGATTGTGACTACGGATGCAAGCCTTTCCGGCTGGGGAGCCGTTTCGGGTGCCAAGAAGGCCCAAGGTCTGTGGACTCCGGAGGAGTCCTCCCAATTAATATTTTGGAACTCCGGATAATCTTCAATGCCTTGAAGGCTTGGCCCCTTCTGGGTTCGTCCCAGTTTATCAGATTCCAGTCAAACAATATAACCTCGGTTGCCTATATCAACCATCAAGGGGGTACAAGAAGTTCCTTGGCGATGAGAGAAGTATCTCAGATACTAGAGTGGATGGAGACTCACAAATGTACACTGTCGGCGATCCACATTCCATGTGTGGACAACTGGGAAGCGGACTTCCTCAGCAGGCAATCCTTTCACCCAGGGGAATGATCTTTTCACCCCGAGCTGTTTGCAAAGATATGCAGCGTGTGAGGGACGCCAGAGATGGTTCTCATTGCATCCCGCCTCAATACTACCAAGCTACCCAGGTACGGGTCGAGGTCAAGGGATCCTCAGACAGAACTGATAGATGCCCTATCGGTACCATTGAGGTTCAGACTCATATTTTTCCTCCATTACCGCTTCTCCCTCGTGTGGTGGCTTGCGTCAAGCAGGAGCGAGCGCCTGTTATTCTGATTGCTCCGTCGTGGCAACGAAGGATGTGGTTTACGGATCTGGTGGGGATGTCCTCAAGAAGCTATAAATGATTTGATTGCATTATTAGAAGAAGCTACTAGCTCTTTAAATACAGATGAAAAACATAATTTATGCTTACCTGATAAATTCCTTTCTCCTGTAGTGTAGTCAGTCCACGGGTCATCCATTACTTATGGGATATTAACTCCTCCCCAACAGGAAGTGCAAGAGGATCACCCAAGCAGAGCTGCTATATAGCTCCTCCCCTCTACGTCATACCCAGTCATTCGACCGAAACCAAACGAGAAAGGAGAAACTATAGGGTGCAGTGGTGACTGGAATTTAATTTAAATTTAAGACCTGCCATAAAAAACAGGGCGGGCCGTGGACTGACTACACTACAGGAGAAAGGAATTTATCAGGTAAGCATAAATTGTTTTCTCCTGTTAAGTGTAGTCAGTCCACGGGTCATCCATTACTTATGGGATACCAATACCAAAGCTAGAAGTACACGGATGACGGGAGGGAAAGGCAGGATCTTTACACAGATGGAACCACTGCCTGAAGAACCTTTCTCCCAAAAACAGCCTCAGAAGAAGCAAAAGTGTCAAATTTGTAAAATTTGGAAAAAGTATGAAGAGAAGACCAAGTTGCAGCCTTGCAAATCTGTTCAACAGAGACCTCATTCTTAAAGGCCCACGTGGAAGCCACAGCTCTCGTTGAATGAGCTGTAATTCTTTCAGGAGGCTGCTGTCCAGCAGTCTCATAGGCTAAACGTATTATGCTACGAAGCCAAAAAGAGAGAGAGGTAGCAGATGCTTTTTGACCTCTCCTCTGACCAGAATAAACTACAAACAGGGAAGATGTTTGGCGAAAATCCTTAGTTGCCTGTAAATAAAATTTCAAGGCACGGACTACGTCTAGATTGTGTAGAAGTCGTTCCTTCTTTGAAGAAGGGTTAGGGCACAATGATGGAACAACAATCTCTTGATTGATATTCTTGTTAGTGACTACCTTAGGTAAGAACCCAGGTTTAGTACGCAGAACTACCTTGTCTGAATGAAAAATCAGATAAGGAGAATCACAATGTAAAGCCGATAACTCAGAGACTCTACGAGCCGAGGAAATAGCCATTAGAAACAGAACTTTCCAAGATAACAGCTTGATATCAATGGAATGAAGGGGTTCAAACGGAACACCCTGTAAAACGTTAAGAACTAAGTTTAAGCTCCACGGTGGAGCAACAGACTTAAACACAGGCTTAATCCTGGCCAAAGCCTGACAAAAAGCCTGAACGTCTGGAACTTCTGACAGACGTTTGTGTTAAAGGATGGACAGAGCTGAGATCTGTCCCTTTAAAGAACTTGCAGATAAACCCTTTTCTAAACCTTCTTGTAGAAAAGACAATATCCTAGGAATCCTAACCTTACTCCATGAGTAACTCTTGGATTCGCACCAGTGTAAATATTTACGCCATATTTTATGGTAAATTTTCCTGGTAACAGGTTTCCTAGCCTGTATTAAGGTGTCAATTACTGACTCCGAAAATCCACGCTTTGATAAAATCAAGCGTTCAATCTCCATGCAGTCAGCTTCAGAGAAATTAGATTTTGATGTTTGAAAGGACCCTGAATTAGAAGGTCCTGTCTCAGAGGCAGAGACCAAGGTGGACAGGATGACATGTCCACTAGATCTGCATACCAGGTCCTGCGTGGCCACGCAGGCGCTATTAGAATCACCAATGCTTTCTCCTGTTTGATCCTGGCAATCAAACGAGGAAGCATCGGGAAGGGTGGAAACACATAAGCCATCCTGAAGGTCCAAGGTGCTGTCAAAGCATCTATCAGGACCGCTCCCGGGTCCCTGGACCCGTAACAAGGAAGCTTGGCATTCTGGCGAGACGCCATGAGATCCATATCTGGTTTGTCCCAACATCGAAGTATTTGGGCAAAGACCTCCGGATGAAGTTCCCACTCCCCCGGATGAAAAGTCTGGCGACTTAGGAAATCCGCCTCCCAGTTCTCCACGCCTGGGATGTGGATCGCTGACAGGTGGCAAGAGTGAGACTCTGCCCAGCGAATTATCTTTGAAACTTCCATCATCGCTAGGGAACTCCTTGTCCCTCCCTGATGGTTGATGTAAGCCACAGTCGTGATGTTGTCCGACTGAAACCTGATGAACCTCAGAGTTGCTAACTGAGGCCAAGCCAGAAGGGCATTGAGAACTGCTCTCAATTCCAGAATGTTTATTGGAAGGAGACTCTCCTCCTGAGTCCATGATCCCTGAGCCTTCAGGGAATTCCAGACAGCGCCCCAACCTAGTAGGCTGGCGTCTGTTGTTACAATTGTCCAGTCTGGCCTGCTGAAGGGCATCCCCCTGGACAGATGTGGCCGAGAAAGCCACCATAGAAGAGAATCTCTGGTCTCTTGATCCAGATTCAGCATAGGGGACAAATCTGAGTAATCCCCATTCCACTGACTTAGCATGCACAATTGCAGCGGTCTGAGATGTAGGCGTGCAAAAGGTACTATGTCCATTGCCGCTACCATTAAGCCGATTACCTCCATGCATTGAGCCACTGACGGGTGTTGAATGGAATGAAGGACACGGCAAGCATTTAGAAGTTTTGTTAACCTGTCCTCTGTCAGGTAAATTTTCATTTCTACAGAATCTATAAGAGTCCCCAAGAAGGGAACTCTTGTGAGTGGCAATAGAGAACTCTTTTCTACGTTCACCTTCCACCCATGCGACCTTAGAAATGCCAGAACTAACTCTGTATGAGACTTGGCAGTTTGGAAATTTGACGCTTGTATCAGAATGTCGTCTAGGTACGGAGCTACCGCTATTCCTCGCGGTCTTAGTACCGCCAGAAGAGAGCCCAGGACCTTTGTAAAGATTCTTGGAGCCGTAGCTAACCCGAAGGGAAGAGCTACAAACTGATAATGCCTGTCTAGGAAGGCAAACCTTAGGTACCGGTAATGATCCCTGTGAATCGGTATGTGAAGGTACGCATCCTTTAGATCCACTGTGGTCATGTACTGACCCTTTTGGATCATGGGTAAGATTGTCCAAATAGTTTCCATTTTGAACGATGGAACTCTTAGGAATTTGTTTAGGATCTTTAAATCCAAGATTGGTCTGAAGGTTCCCTCTTTCTTGGGAACCACAAACAGATTTGAGTAAAACCCTTGTCCGTGCTCCGACCGCGGAACCGGGTGGATCACTCCCATTAACAAAAGATCTTGAACACAGCGTAGAAACGCCTCTTTCTTTGTCTGGTTTGTTGACAACCTTGAAAGATGAAATCTCCCTTTGGGAGGAGAAGCTTTGAAGTCCAGAAGATATCCCTGGGATATGATCTCTAACGCCCAGGGATCCTGGACATCTCTTGCCCAAGCCTGGGCGAAGAGAGAAAGTCTGCCCCCTACTAGATCCGTTGCCGGATCGGGGGCCCTCACTTCATGCTGTCTTAGGGGCGGCAGCAGGTTTTCTGGCCTGCTTGCCCTTGTTCCAGGTCTGGTTAGGTTTCCAGCCCTGTCTGTAACGAGCAACAGTTCCTTCCTGTTTTGTAGCGGAGGAAGTTGATGCTGCTCCTGCCTTGAAGTTACGAAAGGCACGAAAATTAGACTGTCTAGCCCTTGGTTTGGCTCTGTCTTGAGGCAGGGCATGTCCCTTACCTCCAGTAATGTCAGCGATAATTTCTTTCAAACCGGGCCCAAATAATGTCTGCCCTTTGAAAGGTATGTTAAGCAATTTAGATTTAGAAGTCACATCGGCTGACCAGGATTTTAGACACAGCGCTCTGCGCGCCTGGATGGCGAATCCGGAATTCTTAGCCGTAAGCTTAGTTAAATGTACTACGGCATCAGAAATAAATGAATTAGCTAGCTTAAGGACTCTAAGCTTGTCTATGATTTCATCCAATGGAACTGAGCTAATGGTCTCCTCTAGAGACTCAAACCAAAATGCCGCCGCAGCCGTGACAGGCGCAATGCATGCGAGAGGTTGTAATATAAAACCTTGTTGAGTAAACATTTTCTTAAGGTAACCCTCTAATTTTTTGTCCATTGGGTCTGAAAAGGCACAGCTATCCTCCACCGGGATAGTGGTACGCTTAGCCAGAGTAGAAACTGCTCCTTCCACCTTAGGGACCGTCTGCCATAAGTCCCGTGTGGTGGCGTCTATTGGAAACATTTTTCTAAATATAGGAGGGGGGGGAAAGGGCACACCTGGCCTATCCCACTCCTTAGTAATAATTTCTGTAAGTCTCTTAGGTATAGGAAAGACGTCAGTACACGCCGGTACCGCATAGTATCTATCCAGCCTACATAATTTCTCTGGGATTGCAACCGTGTTACAATCATTGAGAGCCGCTAATACCTCCCCTAATAATACACAGAGGTTTTCAAGCTTAAATTTAAAATTTGAAATGTCTGAGTCCAGTCTATTTGGATCAGATCCGTCACCCACAGAATGAAGCTCTCCGTCTTCATGTTCTGCCACTTGTGACGCAGTATCAGACATGGCTCTAACATTATCAGCGTATTCTGTTCTCACCCCAGAGTGGTCGCGTTTACCTCTAAGTTCTGGTAATTTAGATAAAACTTCAGTCATAACATTAGCCATGTCTTGTAAAGTGATTTGTAATGGCCGCCCTGATGTACTTGGCGTCGCAATATCACGCACCTCCTGAGCGGGAGATGCAGGTACTGACACGTGAGGAGAGTTAGTCGGCATAACTTTCCCCTCGTCTGGTGAAATTTTCTTAAAATGTACAGATTGACTTTTATTTAAAGTAGCATCAATGCAATTAGTACACAAATTTCTATTGGGCTCCACATTGGCTTTTGAACATATTGCACAAAGAGATTCCTCTATGTCAGACATGTTAAAACAAACTAGCAATTAGACTAGCAAGCTTGGAAAATACTTTTCAAATAAATTTGCAAGCAATATAAAAAACGTTACTGTGCCTTTAAGAAGCACACAAACTGTCACAGTTGAATAACAATGAACCGGATTAGTTATAGAAACCAAATTTTCACAGTAAATGCATAAATTTAGCAAAGGATTGCACTCATTAGCAATGGATGATTAACCCTTAATATCAGAAAAACGGATAACAATTGAAAATATAAGCGTTTTTATCACAGTCAAAGCACAGTCTCACAGGTCTGCTGTGAGTGATTACCTCCCTCAAAACTAGTTTTGAAGACCCCTGAGCTCTGTAGAGACGTCCTGGATCATGCAGGGAGAAGAAGGCAGATTGTGACTGAATTTCTAATGCGTAGTAAAAGCGCCAAAATAGGCCCCTCCCACTCACAATACCACAGTGAGGGAAGCTCAGTAAACTGTTTTAATTCAAAACAAACGACAGCCATGTGGAAAATAACGCCCAAAACAATTTTTCACCAAGTACCTCAGATAATTAAACGATTTAACATGCCAGCAAACGTTTAAAATCTAATTTATGAAATGTCATTAAAAAGCCTGTTGCTAGTCGCTCACACTGCAAGTTAGGCTAAAAGTTATATGCATACAGTATTTTCCCAGTGAAGTGCCATTCCCCAGAAATACTTAAGTGTAAACATACATACATATCAGCCTGATACCAGTTGCTACTACTGCATTTAAGGCTGTACTTACATTATATCGGTATTAGCAGTATTTTCTCAGTCAATTCCATTCCTTAGAAAATAATATACTGCAACATACCTCTTTGCAGGTGAACCTGCCCGCTGTCCCCTGTTCTGAAGTTACCTCACTCCTCAGAATGGCCGAGAACAGCAAATGGATCTTAGTTACGTCCGCTAAGATCATACACAAAACTCAGGTAGATTCTTCTTCAAATGCTGCCTGAGAAAAAACAACACACTCCGGTGCCGTTTAAAATAACAAACTTTTGATTGAAGAAATAAAAACTAAGTTTAATAACCACAGTCCTCTCACACATCCTATCTATTAGTTGGGTGCAAGAGAATGACTGGGTATGACGTAGAGGGGAGGAGCTATATAGCAGCTCTGCTTGGGTGATCCTCTTGCACTTCCTGTTGGGGAGGAGTTAATATCCCATAAGTAATGGATGACCCGTGGACTGACTACACTTAACAGGAGAAATACTAGTTGGTGCCATATATTGAAAACCAAGTCCAAATTTGTACCTCCGAATAACACTTCATTTAGTGCATTAACATTTCTGAACTTAGTGTGTCAAGATATTCTCAGTATTCAAGGAACAACTGAAACATCTGGTTTTAACCTAAGTAAAGAGGAGAATATGGCACCAAAGCAATTATCTGAACTAAAACATGTTCAGTTCAAAAGTAGCGACAAAGGTGGAAATATCCTAATTTGGCCAGACACTATGTATCGAGAGGAGGCATTACGCCAATTAAACAACCCTCTCAATTACAGAATTCTTCTATGTAATCCTATGTATATGTTCCTGAATAGTTACAACAAATTGATCAAATCAGCATTAGCTAATGGCACGATAGATCAAAAAGAATTTAACTTTCTAGAAATTACACAACCCAATATAGCCACACTTTTTTTACTACCTAAAATTCATAAAGACACAATCAAACCACCAGGGAGACCAATAGTCTCAGGGATTGGCTCCTTAACTGAGAAGGCTAGTAAATATATAGATGCACGGCTCAGGTACATTGTAGAATCCCTACCATCACATACCAGGGATACCATGCATCTCTTAAATAAAGTCAATGATCTCCAAATTGATACTAATGCTCTGTTGGTAACTTGTGATGTAGAATCGCTCTACACCAGCATTAAAACTGTGGGGATGTAGAGCGACCTCATACTATCTCAACAAGAATACCAATATGAGTCCAGATTTTAAAGAATTTGTGCTGAATATGTTAAAGTTTGTTCTTACTCACAATGTTTTCGTATTTGATGACAAATTCTATTTACAAACATGTGGCACGGCCATGGGCATGTCATGTGCCCCGACATACGCTAATATATATCTGGGCTGGTGGGAGGAAACTGTGGTTTTCCATGAAAATCTAACACATCTTACCAAATATGTCTCCCACTGGTCCAGATATATAGATGATATATTTTTCGTATGGAATGGACCACTAGACCTCTTGACAGAATTTATTAAAGTTCTCAATGACAATCCCTTTGGACTGTACCTCACATCTACTATAGAAAAGTCTAAAGTGGAATTTTTGGACTTATATATCCATAAAACCGACAGTACGATTTAAACATCGGCATATAGGAAACCCACATCCACTAATAATATTCTATATGCTAATAGTTATCATCACCCAGCAACTATTAGAGGGCTTCCAATGGGTGAATATATACGTCTGAGACAGAACTGTAGTACAATTGAGAATTTTAAGACAGCGGCCAGAGATCTGAGGCAAAGATTACTGGAACGAGGATATTCTAGAAAGTTATTAGCTAAGGCTTACAATCGAGCACTACTGAAAGATAGAAAGCAGTTGTTAACTCCGAAATTAAAAGAATCTAATTCCCCTCTTAGGTTTATTACCACCTTCTCACCACAAAGTGACAAAATCACTAGCATTTTACATAAAAATTGGCATGTCCTTACCCAAGACGCACTATTAAAACCATTGCTACCTGATAGACCTTTGGTAACATATAGGAGAGCTAGCAACATCAGTGACAGGTTGATAACTAGTCACTGATAGGAATGCAAAGAAATCTCCTACATATAAAGGTTCTATAGGCTGTGGGCATTGCAAAGTATGCCAGCATATGGTCAAAAAACAATCTATAGTGGACAGATTTAACAATACGTTGACCATTAAAGAACACATTAATTGTCAAAGTTCCAACGTAATCTACTGTATATCTTGCAGTTGTAATTTATATTACGTTGGCATGACTACACGCAGCCTGGGTAAACGTATAACTGAACATCTAAGCAACATAAGGACAGCCCACAAAGATGTAGAGGATAAAAAACAAATCACAAGTGTAGCCAAGCACTTCTTACAATGCCATAGTGGGAAAACCAATGCTTTGAAATTCTGGGGTTTAGAGAAGCTTAAACCAGGAATAAGAGTGGGTAATACGGAACAAAGACTGTTAAAGATGGAAACCAAATGGGTTTTCAACTTAAACACTGTCATACCCAATGGTATGAATGAGTTTAATAATTACTGGGTATATATTTGAATAGTAACGATTCTCTTTTATGTTTGTCAATGTACTCTTTACACCACTCAATACCCCTTTATCTTTGAGGGGTACATGGCAGCTGTAAGGAATACCAGGTCACACTAGATTTTGTATGTCCAATGGACATTAATTCTATATCTGAACTGTCCATAGATATGTTATAGAGTCGGTCCTGTAGATCGTTCATATTTCAGGTAATAGTGATATGATATCACATTATCCTATCAGGATCCGTGTCTGTACATTGTAAAAAATGACCCTTAGGTGTCAACTATGTGACATTCTACTTAATATAGAAATCTGATAATTTTGTACATTGACATAATATGGTTTGGATGCCATCTGCGCATACGTTATGGAATCAACATATGATACAGTCTAAGGAACTGTCACACATATAGATAGCAATCCACCTCTTATAATCATACTATATTATAATTATTGACATATAAGTGGAGTTATTTATACTACCTAAATATGTGTAAAACCTATTAGGTTCTATATGAATACCATCCTATCTTAGCTACCGCAATTTTTAAAGTAAAATTAACTTTTAAGCACTATAACATTTAGCTTTAAATTGCCTGCTAAGGATCTGTAACTCATAAGTTCTGACGGATATCTAATCTATATTGAAACCAATACGTATGAAATACATAAATTATGATTTATCGTTTCTGATATGCAATGAAATTTGTGAGGTATTTTGTATGCTGTTGGACTAACTATTAAATTTTGAGCAATATAATATAACCTTATACGCAAAATTAATTTTACCTTGACAAGATGGTATTTAAACATCATTAGAGATACAAGAGAATTATCGTGTTTACATTTATTACTCAGATATATCACACCCACTCACGGTGCAGGTTATCGTAGCATTAACTAGCAAGCATCCAATCCCGGCACTCTTAACAGAAGGCTATACCATGACTGAGCACATATTGATAGAAAGTGAGGCGTTGTCCTCAAGCGTCCACCGGATTGGCTAGCAACGAAACTATGCATGAATAAAAAGCCTTGCACACTACAGCCTCGGCTTATTCAATTTTGACTCCTGAAGTATAACATTGACAAAGGCTCACGGAGCCGAAACGCGTTTGTTGTTTAAACTTTAGAGTTCTCACCGCACTGTCACTCCAGCCACCTGATGCCGGTGTTTCCAGTTCTCGGCCAGGAAACAGAGGAGTGACTTGGGGTTTTATTTCGTTTCAATGGTTGTGGGTAGTTTAACCAGAATTAGGGAGGTTTATCTTTGTTTTAATCTTTATTACTAAAGCATGAATGTTTTGTACCTTAACTTCTAAGAGTGAGAGTGAGTGCTACATAAACCCCTGATCTTTCTATCCTTTGTTGTTATGATGTCCTCATCTCCTCAATGAAGGTTACCTTGTCACAGAGATCTGCTGATACAGGATCCCTTTGTTCATAAAAATAGATTCACTGAGGCTGACTGCATGGAGATTGAACGCTTAGTCTTAGCCAAATAAGGTTTTTCTGAGAGAGTTATTGAGCCTCTCTTTCAAGCTTGTAAGCCAGTTACTAGTTGTATCTACCATAAAGTGTGGAGGGCTTACTTGTTACTAGTGGGAAGAGCGTGGCTTTTCCTGGCATAAGGTTAAGGTTGCCAGAATTTTCTTTTCTCCAGGATGGACTGGAGAAGGGTCTATCTGCTAGTTCCCTGAAGGAACAGATATCTGTCCTGTCTTTGTTACTGCCTAAAAGATTGGCTGAGCTTCTGGATGTGCAGTCCTTTAAGGCTTTGGCTAGGATTAGACCCGTGTTCAGATCTGGGGCTCTGCCTTGGAGCCTAAATCTTGTTCTTAGTGTTTTGCAGAAGGCTCAGTTTGAGCCTATGCATACTGTTGACATTAAATTGTTGTTTTGGAAGGTTCTTTATTTTGTTGGCTATTGCCTCTGCACAGAGTTTCTGAAATTTTTGCTTTGCTATGTGATCCCCCTTATCTATCTGGTTTTTCATGCTGATAAGGCGGTTTTATGCGCTAAACTAGGGTTCCTCCCTAAGGTGTTGTCGAATCGTAACATTAATCAAGAAATTGTTCCTTCCTTGTGTCTTGATTCTTTAGCGATGGAATGTTTGCTTCACAATCTAGATGTGGTTCGTGCCTTGAAGTTCTGTCTTCAGGCTACTAAGGAATTCAGTCAATCTTCCTCTTTTTTTTTAGTCATCTATTCGGGGAAGCATAAGGGGCAGAAGGCTACTACGACTTCTTTATCTTGCTAGTTGAGGAGTGTCATCCACCTAGCTTATAAGACAGCGGGACGGCTTCCTCTTGGGCTTTTAAGAACAAAGCCTCAATGGATCAGATTTGTTAGGCAGCTACCTTGTCCTCCTTACACACTTTTTCAAAATTTTACAAGTTTGATGCGTTTGCTTCGGCTGAAGCAGTTTTTGGGAGAACGTTTTGCAGGCTGTGGTGCCCTCAGAATAGGGTCCGCCTCCTTTTTTTTTTCTTTCTGTTCCCTCTCTTTATTCATTTAGTGTCCTCTGGAGCTTGGGTATAGTTTTCCCAACAGTAAGGAATAAAGCAGTGGACTATCACTACCTTATGGAGGGAAAACATAATTTATGCTTACCAGATAAATTCATTTCCTTCCTGGCAGAAAGAGTCCACAACCCCCCCAGTAATTTATTTTTCTTATGGGCGGCTCCCTTTTTATATTTCTTTGGGCACCTTTTATACCCTGATGTTTCTCCTACGTTTCCTTGTTCCCTCTGCAGAATGACTGGGTGATAGGGGAAGTGGGAGGGATATTTAATTATTTGGCTGGGTTGTCTTTGCCTCTTTCTGGTTGCCATGTGTTGTATTTCCCAATAGTAAGGAATGGAGTTGTGGACTCTCCCTGCCAGGAAGGAAAGGAATTTATCTGGTAAGCATAAATTATGTTTTTGACTCTATCTGGAGGTAGGAAACAATTTTCCCAAATAATTTTCCACAAGTTTCTAAGTTTTTTTTTTTTTTTTTTTTCCTTTGAGTGGTGCTCTTCGGAGGTTTTTTCCTTGCATTTCTTTAGGATCTGTTGGATTCTTCTGTTTCTACTAGGTAGTCTTGACAAGGAATTGTCAATTTTCTTTTTTTTTTTTTTTTTAGTTTTTATATTACATTTTAGCCAGTCTTTCTAATGTTTATCTTTTTTCAAGATTTGGAGAGAATTATGCCAGCTGTTAGACCTATTATTCCTCTATGGAATTGTATTTAGCTCTTCTGTTCTCCAAGGATCTCTCTTTAACATATGGTCAGTATAGTTTTTAATATTTTGTCCTGGAGGTTCTTTTTTTTTTGTCTAGCTAGAATAATTCCCAAATTCTCTGCTTTCCTGTGAATATCCCTTTTTCTGGGTTTTAATAAGGATAAGACCATTCTTCTTACCCAGTATGTTTCTAAATTTGTTTTTGGAGAAAATATCAAACAAGAATTGTTATCTTCTTTGAATCCAATAGCACTTTAAATAAATATATTTGTTTAATCTACTAAGGATTCCAAGCAAAGTTCAGTTTGTTCTCTATTCTGGTTTCCATACGGGTAAGAAGGCAGCTACTGGTAGCTCTAGCTTTCTAGAACTTCAGTATTGTGTAGTCATCAAATACTTGATGAAAACAAACTTAAATCCAACAGAAGTCCAAAATGATATGGTTGAAATATTAAGACACTGCGTGCTTCATCTTAATTGGAGTCATGTGCAGATGCTCCTTGCTCCTGTCGCCCAACAACAGTTGCAACTAAAAAAAACTGGAGAATAACTCCTAAGATGTTGATGGGTGACCACAGATTGAGACCACAGGGGTGGCATCCAGTCAATTTTAGTGACTGTTTTAGACATGAGGTCATTTTTAACACAACGGTTACAATGCCATTTTAGATACCCCTCTTAGAAATTTTAAACTCTTGCAAATGTTGGCAATGTTACAGCAGAGACACAGCTAGTTGAATCAGAAAGTGTTTTTCCACCAATATTATGCTCCCATGCACAAGTCTCTTGTTGCCATGGAAGCCACTGCTAAAGCTGAATTTGAATTACCGGGCCATAGAACAAGCCACTGAGCCGCTGTTCATTCCTGGCAAACTGCTTCTCTTTCTTTGTGTATTTGTATTATGACCTGGGGAAGACTCCCTAATTGTATTGGGGGAAACTAGATGTGGACTCTTTGAGGCAGAAACGGTTTTCTGGGGTTGCCATTTCCCTTGTTCAGTGGAGAATGTCCTGGTATTTTGGGGCTGGATCCTGTTAGGCAGGATCAGATAGATATACTTGAGGAAAGTTCTCCTCTGTGAAAAGCACAATTGGACTAAAAGAAACTAATTACAGGTTTTAACCGGTGAACGGCCATAGAAAAAGCCACTGAGCTGTTCGTTCTGGCAGATTGCCTTTCTTTATTCTTTATGTATGTAATGCTAAAAATCCCTGCCACTGCTTGCCTAATTTGGAGGATGCAATCCTAACTCGTAACTGGATTCGAAAAGGCACTTAGCGTTTTTTTTTTTTTTAGAGCATTTTACTGCTGGAACTATGTAGTGGCAGATTATTTAAAAAAAAAAAAAAAAAAAAGTGGTTAGGGCTGTGAAGCTCAAAATTGTATATATTTAGAATAAAATAATGAAAGTGTATGTATATATACACTACTGTGCAAGTTTTAGGCAGGTGTGAAAAATAGCAAATGGAAACCCGAGGGGGTATCCTGAGGTTGCGCACCAAATACTTGTATAATATCCAAAAAAAATTGCATACAACATAAGACCCCTAATATAAGTATAATGGTAATAGAATGAAATATAAACAGTTATGGCATAAAAACAATGTATATGTTGTAGTTAACAATGAAATGTTAGTCAGAATGAAACCTGGTATACCAATTCTCGGTATATGATGCAGTTCATAAACACCAGCAGATGACACAATGATCTCTGCTCCTCTGGGTACAAGGTGAAAAAAGGAGACTGCTCTGCCCAGTGTGTTAGGCGATCTGTGAAAATGAAGACAAAAGAAGAGGGCACCTCGTAGTGTATTACAGACAGATTGGTATGTGAACGTGCAGATAAAATAACGCTCACCAGATTTGGTTGCATCGTACTGTGACCGGTGCTTGAAAGCGGGCTAGCACTTTTTCAGTGGCTAGTACACTGACAACAGATCCCAGGCTGCGGTCCGAAAGAAGCTTTTGAAGTCTCCTTATAAATTCCTCAGTAGCCACATCCCATTGTAAAGGGACTTTAAACAGCCAATCAAGTTGCTAATCCCAGGACTTGTAAGGTAGCATGCATCTGGCATAGACAGGCAAACGCCTAACGCACGTTTCGCTTGGGCTTTTTCAAAGGCAATTTGTACTAGCCGCTGGAAAGTGCTAGCCCGCTCTCAAGCACCGGTCACAGTACTGTGCAACAAAATCTGGCGAGCCTTATTTTATCTGCACATTCACATACCAATCTGTCTGTAATACACTATAAGGCGCCCTCTTCTTTTTAAGTGCTGTAAAGTAAGAATGTTAGTTGATTTATCAATTAAAGTACAAAGTGAATGGACAGAAGAAAAATCTTATTTTTTTTTTTTTACTTGCGCAAAGTTAGTGATATTGTAGGCATGTAGTTGGGTGCATGATTAAACAATCATACCTAACAGGTGCTAATTAACAAATTGGTATGTAGGTTGCAACATAATCATTTACTGAAACAGGAACAGCTGTGTAGGAAGAATTAAACTGGGCGAGGAACAGCCAAACCAACCAAGGTGAGGTTGCTGAAGATAGTTAAAAATCTATAGGCCAAAGAACAGTTTTCTATTTAGCGCCAATTGCTACTAGTTTGAGCTAAAAATAAAATCATACTTATACACTAAACATCTGCCAATTACAAGATATTTCCGTTGTTTTGCCTTAGGATAAAATATATTAGCCAAGTGAAACATTTTTTTCAAACAAATTAACACCTTATTTGCTGCAGTTGGTTTTCCATAGCTAAACTACACCCACTACATGCCTTATTTTGATGAGCCAATCTGAACATATTACTAAAGTAAACAGCTACCTTGATAATTGTGCAAGCAAAACATGCATTGTTTTGCAGTTTATCTGATAACCTCTGAGGCCCGTTGCAGATATGCAACATTAGGCTTAAAGGGACAGTAAAGTCCAGTTAAACTTTCTTGATCCAGATAGGGCATGCAATTGTAAACAACTTTCCAATTTACTTTTATCATACAATTTGCTTTGTTCTTAGTATTCTTAGTTAAAAGCTGAACCTAGTTAGGCTCATATGCTAATTTCTAAGTCCTTTAAGGCCGCCTCATATCTGATTACATTTGACAATTTTTCAGAGCTAGAGGGCATAAGTTTGTGTGTGCTATATAGATAACATTGTGCTCACGCCTGTGTAGTTATGTAAGTCGCCACTAATTGCCTGAAATGCAAGTCTGTCAAAAACACTGAGATAATGAGGCAGTCTGCAGAAGATTAAATACAAGGTAATTACAGAGGTAAATAGTATAGTAATATAACAGTGTTGGTTATGAAAATGTGGGGAATCTTAAATAAAGGAATTATCTATGTATTCAAATAATATTTTTGGTGTTTAATGTCCCTTTAACTCTGTAGTATGCATGTCCCTTGAAATTTCCATATGTATGCTTTGGGTTCCTGTTTGCTATTTTATTAAAGCGTGTTAAAAGTAAAACGAGCACTCAACCAATAACTTCTTCATTAATGTGTCACAACCCAAGAGCAGCCTATTTTAGCCAAATTGTGTTTTTCACGTAGGAAGACTTTCCGGAAGTATATCAGCCAGATCCCTCCTAAAAAGGGCAGTCCAACCCCAAAATACCAGGCATTCGTCCTCTGAATGCAAAATATGGCAACCTCAGATGATCATTTCAGCTTTCTATGGGCCTTCTCAGTGAGGTGCAGTCATGTGCTTTTGAAAAGGTACTTATGTGGTTTGCTTTCTCTCGTTCATTTTCTCGTATTTTGAGGCTGGACTGTCTGACAGGATGAGACTGATATTCTACAGGATATTTGTCTTTCATGCTAATTTCTTTCATGTAATTGGCAAGAGTCCATGAGCTAGTGACGTATGGGATATACATTCCTACCAGGAGGGGCAAAGTTTCCCAAACCTCAAAATGCCTATAAATACACCCCCCACCACACCCACAATTCAGTTTTACAAACTTTGCCTCCTGTGGAGGTGGTGAAGTAAGTTTGTGCTAGATTTCTACGTTGATATGCGATTCGCAACGTGCTGAAGCCCGTTTTTCCTCTGAGTGCAGTGAATGGCAGAGGGATGTGAAGGGAGTATTACCTATTGAATACAATGGTCATCCTAACAGGGATCTATTTCATAGGTTCTCTGTTATCGGTCATAGAGATTCATCTCCTACCTCCCTTTTCAGATCGACGATATACTCTTATATACCATTACCTCTGCTGATTCTCGTTTCAGTACTGGTTTGGCTGTCTACTTTATTTAGAGTGTCTTTTGGTAAGTATGTTTTATTTTATTTATGACACTCTCAGCTATGGTTTGGCACTTTATATGTAAAGTTCTAAATATATGTTTTATACTTATATTTGCCATGATTCAGGTTAATCAGTATATTTCCTTCTTACAGACTGTCGGTTTCATTTTGGGAAATGGATATGAATACATTTTTTCCTTACCTGAAAAATTTTCAAATTGACTTCTTTCTAAATTGCGGACTGTTAGGCTCGCGGGAGCACAAAATGCTGTAATTTATTGCGTCATTTTTGGCGCGAGACTTTTTTGGCGCGAGAATTAAGTTTGTTGACGTTATGACGTCATTTCCGGCTTCTTAGTTGTCGCCGAGAGTTTTCACGTAGTTGCTCATCTATGACGCTCGTGTTTGTTGCAGACGTTTTTGGCGCCAAAAAACATTTTGTCAATTGTGGGCGTCATACTTGGCGCCAGTTTTTTTGACATTATTTAAATCATTGTTTCATTTTGCTTCTGGTTTCCATAGGCTTATTCTGTTTGCATTTTTTCCCATTCCTGAAACTGCCATATAAGGAATTTGATAATTTTGCTTTATATGTTGTTTTTTCTATTACATATTGCAAGATGTCTCAATCTGACCCTGTATCAGAATCTACTTCTTGAATGCTGCTGCCTGATGTCGGTTCTACCAAAGCTTAAGTGCATTTGTTTTAAACTTGTGGTAACTGTTCCTCCGGCTGTAGTTTGTGTTAGTTGTCATGATAAACTTTTAAAAGCAGACAATATTTCCATTAGTAGTAGTCCATTACCTGTTGTTGTTGTTCCTTCAACATCTAATGTTCAGGATATTCCTTTTAATGTAAGAGAATTTGTTTCTAATTCTATTCAGAAGGCACTGTCTGTTATTCCACCTTCTAATAAACGTAAAAGGTCTTTTAAAACTTCTCATAAATTTGATGAATTTTTAAATGACAGCCAGCATTCTAATTTATCTATCTCTGATGAGGGATCTATCTGGTTCAGAAGATTCTGCCTCAGATATTGACACTGACAAATCTTCATATTTATTTAAAATGGAGTTTATTAGTTCTTTATTAAGAGGTGTTGATTGCTTTAGATATGGAGGAGTCTAGTCCTCTTGATATTAAAACCAGTAAACGTTTAAATTCGGTTTTTAAACCTCATGTAGTTATTCCAGAGGTTTTTCCAGTTCCTGATGGTATTTCAGATGTAATTTCTAGGGAATGGAATAGTTTGGGTACTTCATCTACTCCTCCTTCAAGGTTTAAGAGATTGTACCCTTTGCCGTCTATTAGATTGGAGTTTTGTGAAAAAATCCCCAAAGTTGATGGGGCTATCTCTACTCTTGCTAAACGTACTACTATTCCTACGGCAGATAGTACTTCTTTTAAAGATCCTTTAGATAGGAAACTTGAATCTTATCTAAGGAAGGCTTATTTATGTTCAGGTCATCTTCTTAGGCCTGCTATTTCTCTGGCTGATGTTGCTGCGGCTTCAACTTTTTGGTTGGAGGCTTTAGCGCAACAAGTACCAGATCCTAATGTGTATAGCATTGTTAAGCTAATTCAACATGCTAATAATTTCATTTGTGATGCCATTTTTGATATCATTAGAATTGATGTCAGGTATATGTCTTTAGCTATTTTAGCTAGAAGAGCTTTATGGCTTAAATCTTGGAATGCAGATATGACTTCTAAGTCAACGTTGCTATCTCTTTCTTTCCAAGGTAATAAATTGTTTGGTTCTCAGTTGGATTCTATAATTTCAACTGTCACTGGGGGGAAGGGAGCCTTTTTGCCTCAGGATAAAAATCTAAAGGTAAATTTAGGGCTGCTAACCGATTTCTTTCCTTTCGGCAGAATAAGGAGCAGAAGCCTGACCCTTCCCCTAAAGGAACAGTTTCCGTTTGGAAACCTTCTCCAGTCTGGAATAAATCCAAGCCTTTTAGAAAATCAAAACCAGTTTGGATCAATTCAATCCAAAATCATTGGATTCAGAACATTGTTTCTCAAGGGTACAGAATATGTTTCAAAGTAAGACCGCCTGTGCGAAGTTTCTTTCACGCATTCCAGTGAACCCAGTAAAGGCTCAGGCTTTCCTGAAGTGTGTTTCAGACCTGGAGTCATCTGGGGTAATTGTGCCAGTTCCCTATCTGGAACGGGGTCTGGGGTTTTATTCAAATCTGTTCATTGTTCCAAAGAAAGAGAATTCTTTCAGACCAGTTCTGGATCTAAAAATTTTGAATCGTTATGTAAGAATACCAACATTCAAAATGGTGACTATAAGGACTATTCTGCCTTTTGGTCAGCAAGGGCATTATATGTCCACAATAGACTTACAGGATGCTTATCTTCATATTCCGATTCATCCAGATCACTATCAGTTCCTGAGATTCTCTTTTCCAGACAAGCACTACCAATTTGTTGCTCTTCCTTTTGGCCTAGCAACAGTTCCAAGGATCTTTTCAAAGGTTCTCGGTGCCCTACTCTCTGTAATCATTGAGCGGGGTATTCCAGTGTTTTCTTATTTGGACGATATCTTGGTACTTGCTCAGTCTTTACATTCTGCAGAATCTCACACGAATCAACTAGTGTTGTTTCTTCAAAAGCATGGTTGGAGGATCAATTTACCAAAAAGTTCCTTGATTCCTCAGACAAGGGTAACCTTTTTAGGATTCCAAATAGATTCAGTATCCATGACTTTGTCTCTAACAAAAGACTTTTGAAATTGGTTTCAGCTTATCGGAACCTTCAGTCTCAGTTATTCCCTTCAGTAGCTATGTGTATGGAGGTTTTAGGTCTCATGACTGCAGCATCGGACGCAATCGCCTTTGCTCATTTTCACATGAGACCTCTTCAGCTTTGTATGCTGAATTAATGGTTCAGGGATTATACAAGGATATCACAATTAGTATCCTTAAATCCCAATACTCGACTATCTCTGACTTGGTGGTTAGATCACCATCGTATAGTTCAAGGGGTCTCTTTTCTTCGTCCAACCTGGACTGTGATCACAACAGATGCGAGTCTTTCAGGTTGGGGAGCTGTCTGGGGGTCTCTGACAGTGCAGGGGGTTTGGAAATCTCAAGAGGCGAGATTACCAATCAATATTTTCAGAGCTCTTCAGTCCTGGCCTCTTCTGAAGAGAGAACCGTTTATTTGTTTTCAGACAGACAATGTCACAACCGTGGCGTATGTCAATCATCAAGGTGGGACTCAGTCCTCAAGCTATGAAAGAAGTATCTCGGATACGTGTATTGGCGGAATCCAGCTCCTGTCTAATCTCTGCGGTCCATATCCCAGGTATAGACAATTGGGAAGCGGATTATCTCAGTCGCCAGACTTTACATCCGGGAGAATGGTCTCTTCACCCAGATGTTTCTTCAGATTGTTCAGATGTGGGGGCCTCCAGAAATAGATCTGATGGCTTCTCACCTAAACAGGAAACTTCCCAGGTATCTGTCCAGGGATCCTCAGGCGGAAGCAGTGGATGGGTTGTCACTTCCTTGGAATTATCATCCTGCTTATATCTTTCCGCCTCTAGTTCTTCTTCCAAAAGTGATTTCCAAAATCATAATGGAACGTTCATTTGTTCTGCTGGTGGCTCCAGCATGGCCACACAGGTTTTGGTATGCGGATCTTGTTCGGATGTCCAGTTGCCAACCTTGGCCACTTACGTTAAGGCCAGACCTATCTCAAGGTCAGTTTTTCCATCAGGATCTCAAATCATTAAATTTGAAGGTATGGAGATTGAACGCTTAGTGCTTAGTCATAGAGGTTTCTCTGACTCAGTGATTAATACTATGTTACAGGCGCGCAAATCTGTGTCTAGAAAGATTTACTACCGAGTTTGGAAGACTTACATTTCATGGTGGTGTTCTCATAAATTCTCTTGGCATTCTTTTAGAATTCCTAGAATTTTACAGTTTCTTCAGGATGATTTGGATAAGGGTTTGTCTGCAAGTTCATTGAAAGGACAAATCTCTGCTCTTTCTGTTCTATTTCACAGAAAAATTGCTAATCTTCCTGACATTCGTTGTTTTGTACAGGCTTTGGTTCATATCAAGCCTGTCATTAAAGGGACAGTTTACTCAATTTTTATCTCCCCTTTAATTTGTTCCCAATGATCCACATAACCGGCTGGAGTGTATTAAATTGTTTACAGGTAGCTCCTTAACCCTTATATTGGCATTTGAAATAGTTGATTTAGCATGTGGTATCCCCACCTATTTTGAAAGTTTGTGGCAGCAGGTCCAAGCTATAGATAAGCTGTGTAAACACAACCAGCAGAAGAGATTACACTCCTAGTGGGATATAGCAGAGATAAGGTAATAAGATTTAGATTTTCCATTGTCCTCTCCAAGTACTGCTGATTGTTTTATGGACAGATATAAGATAAAGAAGCCTGTATATGTACACAATGTGATACAGTAATGAGATCTGATTATACCTACAAGCTCAACCCATTTTATTAGGTTGTGGCTTGAAAACTAAAAATAAGAGCTTTAATATACACAAATAAACCTTAAAAAGCTAATTTCCATACATTTTTTACTCTGCAGTTGGTAAAAAAAGCAATTGTAAACACATTAAGGGAAAAACTATTTTACAGTATACTGTCCCTTTAAGTCAATTTCTCCTCCTTGGAGTCTTAATTTGGTTTTGAGAGCTTTACAGGCTCCTCCGTTTGAGCCTATGCATTTTCTGGACATTAAATTACTTTCTTGGAAAGTATTGTTTCTTTTGGCCATCTCTTCAGCTAGAAGAGTTTCTGAATTATCTGCTTTCTTGTGAATCTCCTTTTCTGATTTTTCATCAGGATAAGGCGGTTTTGCGGACTTCATTTAAATTTTTACCTAAGGTTGTGAATTCCAACAACATTAGTAGAGAAATTGTTGTCCCTTCGTTGTGTCCTAATCCTAAGAATTCTTTGGAAAGATCTTTACATTCTTTGGATGTGGTAAGAGTCTTAAAATATTATGTTGAAGCTACTAAAGATTTCAGAAAGACTTCTAGTCTATTTGTTATCTTTTCTGGTTCTAGGAAAGGTCAGAAGGCTTCTGCCATTTCTTTGGCTTCTTGGTTAAAGCTTTTGATTCATCATGCTTATTTGGACTCGGGTCAATCCCCGCCTCAGAGGATTACGGCTCATTCTACTAGGTCAGTTTCTACTTCCTGGGCTTTTAAGAATGAAGCTTCTGTTGATCAGATTTGCAAAGCAGCAACTTGGTCTTCTTTGCATACTTTTACGAAGTTCTACCATTTTGATGTTTTCTCTTCTTCAGAAGCAGTTTTTGGTAGAAAAGTTCTTCAGACAGCTGTTTCAGTTTGATTCTTCTGCTTATAATTTCAGTTTTTTTTTCATTATAAGATTTAAACTTTGATTTGGGTTGTGGATTAATTTTTCAGGGGAATTGGCTGTCTTTATTTTTATCCCTCCCTCTAGTGACTCTTGAGTGGAGTTCCACATCTTGGGTATTTGCTATCCCATACGTCACTAGCTCATGGACTCTTGCCAATTACATGAAAGAAAACATAATTTATGTAAAAACTTACCTGATAAATTAATTTCTTTCATATTGGCAAGAGTCCATGAGGCCCACCCTTTTTGTGGTGGTTATAATTTTTGTATAAAGCACAATTATTCCAATTCCTTGTTGATGCTTTCGCTCCTTTCTTATCACCCCACTTCTTGGCTATTTGTTAAACTGAATTGTGGGTGTGGTGGGGGGTGTATTTATAGGCATTTTGAGGTTTGGGAAACTTTGCCCCTCCTGGTAGGAATGTATATCCCATACGTCACTAGCTCATGGACTCTTGCCAATATGAAAGAAATGAATTTATCAGGTAAGTTCTTACATAAATTATGTTTTTTTTTTAAATTTGTATTTATTTATTTATGGAGTTATTTACACCTTGTTGAATTTTACTCGGGCAAGTGAGCTATATTATGAAATTGTCAATGATTTAATCTCCTTTTTGTGATTGTTTTAACCCCCTGCAAATAGAATATCCCTTTCCACTCTTATCACTGCTTAATCACTCTCAACATAAATGATACTGTTCTGTTCAGATGATTTCATTGTTATTGTGTCCCATAAGCGAATGCCTTCTACGGGTAACGTAACAGTGCATGTTTCAATCTCTATCATGGTCTTTCTCTTATTTACAGAGCGTTACCAAGGAAAGACAAATGAAACTTGTCCAGCAGCAGAATGACATCACAGGTCTTTCACGGCAAGTGAAACATGTCATGAATTTCACAAACTGGGCTATTGCAAGTGGAAGCAGCACAGCCTTATTATATAGCAAACGTCTGGTAAGTCCTCTTTTTTTTTTTTTTTTTTTTTTAAATATAAATAACAAACATTGCTTAATAAATGCATATTTATTTTTGCTTCCATTTACAAAGACCTAACATAACATCTTGCATGCACACATATATGTATATTTTTGTTAGTTATTTATATACTGTACATCAAATTTCCATTATCCCTTTAATAAGTAGCAAGTAAGGACATTTTAGCAGATTACTAATCATGTTACATTGTCATAAAGCTGATTTGCATTATATAAATTCTTCATACACAAATATACATAAATGCAAGATAAGTGTATCATTCTACTTGTCTTGATGTATAATTATGTTCATTTCAGTGCCACCAGTTCTATAATCACCTCTCAATACATGCGTTTTTCACATATATGTACGACTGGGACTTGGCTTTTGCTAATCAATAATAAACACACATACAAGAATGTTAAAACATTTTTTTACTAGTTAAAAATACATTAAAACTAATGAAGATAAGTCAGTTATAAGAGAGGAATCAATCCTCTCATTGCTATAATAGACAGCTTTTTATAGGACCACTAAACATTATAGAATAGCATAATCAATAAACGCATAATATAAAGACCATCTCATTTGAATTAAATTTTTTTTTTTTTTTGACAAATCTGTTTATTTTTGTTCCTAATGCTTCATGCTACAGCCCCAGCCCACCACAAAATGCATATACGTATATATCCTATAAATCCTACTCATGCTCAGTAGGAACTGGTGTCTCAAATTGCATTTAACAAGACTGTGCACATTCAGATAATGGAAGTGAATTGGAAAATTGTTTAAAATTATGTGCTCTTTCTGAATCATGAATGTTTAATTTTGACTGTCCCTTTTAAACAATTGGATTGTTCAGAAAAGTAACAGGCAGACATATTATAGCCTATTAATAGGTCACTAAAGATAAGAGGAAACTTAAGATTCAGCATGTTGTTTTTCAGATATTTAATTCCATTATCATTATCAAATTGTGCACTGTCTTTATTGAACCTTGGAATTTGTCAGAAAATAAATCTACTGCGTATTTAAAATTCAGAGTAAGTGCTATTGCATTGTCTTTATTATGCGCTTGTTGATTAACATTTTATTTCATGTAATTGGCAAGAGTCCATAAGCTAGTGACGTATAGGATATACATTCCTACCAGGAGGCGGCAAAGTTTCCCAAACTTCAAATGCCTATAAATACACCCCTCACCACACCCACAATTCAGTTTTACAAACTTTGCCTCCTATGGGGGTCATAATGTAAGTTTGTGCTTGATTTTTATGATTTCTTTTATGATAAGCGTTACTTGGCATTCTGAAGCCCAGTTTCTCTCAGAGTACAGTGTTTGTCAGAGGGATGTGAAGAGAGTATTGCCTGTTGATTTTTATGGTTTCACTCATGGGAAATCTTTTCAAAGGTTCTGTTATCGGTCGTAGGGATTCATCTCCTACCTCACTTTTCAGATCGACGATGTACTCTTATACCATTATCTCTGCTGATAGTTTTCAGTACTGGTTTGGCTGTCTGCTATATGTGGATGGTTGTCTTCGGTAAGTATGTATCACTATTTAAGACACTCTCAGCTATGTTTGGCGCTTTATGTATTAATATAAAGTTTTAAATTTATGAATTTACTTATATTTGCCATGAGTCAGGTCTATGTGTATTTCTCTTTGCAGTCTAATAGTTTCAGTATGAGAATCATGTTTTAGGAAGTTATTTTTTTTTTAAAAAAAATTCTTACCTGGGGTTTAGTCTTTTTTTTTTTTTTCCAATTTGACTTGTTTTTTCCTTTAATTTCGCCGGCAAATCTAGGCTCGCGGGGGCGCAAAATGCTGTTACGTCATTTTTGGCACGAAAATTTGTTGGTACAAATTTGCGTCTATAGTGTTGCAAGTTTCGTAATTTCCTGCGTCTTTGACGTTTGGCGCAAAGGCGCCCTTTTCATGACACGAGTTGCGTAATTTCCGGATGTTTGGCGCCAAAAAAATCTCACTTTGCGTTGTGCGTCATACTTGGCGCCAAATATATATTACCCCACTTCCTTTATGCTCCCTGCTCTCTTTATATTCTAGCTAGTGATGCACCAAAATGGAAATTCTGGACCGAAACCGAATCCGAAAACCGAAACTAATACCGAAAATGTATTTTTCTCCAACATAGGTGTGTCCGGTCCACGGCGTCATCCTTACTTGTGGGATATTCTCTTCCCCAACAGGAAATGGCAAAGAGCCCAGCAAAGCTGGTCACATGATCCCTCCTAGGCTCCGCCTACCCCAGTCATTCTCTTTGCCGTTGTACAGGCAACATCTCCACGGAGATGGCTTAGAGTTTTTTAGTGTTTAACTGTAGTTTTTATTATTCAATCAAGAGTTTGTTATTTTTAAATAGTGCTGGTATGTACTATTTACTCTGAAACAGAAAAGAGATGAAGATTTCTGTTTGTAAGAGGAAAATGATTTTAGCAACCGTTACTAAAATCCATGGCTGTTCCACACAGGACTGTTGAGAGGAATTAACTTCAGTTGGGGGAACAGTGAGCAGTCTTTTGCTGCTTGAGGTATGACACATTCTAACAAGACGATGTAATGCTGGAAGCTGTCATTTTCCCTATGGGATCCGGTAAGCCATTTTTATTCAGACAGTAAATAAGGGCTTCACAAGGGCTTATTAAGACTGTAGACATTTTCTGGGCTAAATCGATTCATATATACACATATTTAGCCTTGAGGAATCATTTAATCTGGGTATTTTTGTAAAATAATATCGGCAGGCACTGTTTTAGACACCTTATTC
>NC_069501.1:400004145-400084855 GCF_027579735.1 Bombina bombina | reverse complement strand
GTTTTTTTTACCAATTATCCAAATAAAGTATAGTCCTAGAAAACTCATTATATGCAGAACAGTAAGTCAAGTAATAAACTTAAACAGCAGCTCTAGGCTAGCATCAAATTTGAAACATGCTACACAATAATTTTACCGAAAATAACAGGCAAAAAAACGAAATAGCCAAAAATGCCATTTTCGGCCGAAACTTTCTGCGGCTGAAATTTCGGTGCATCCCTAATTCTAGAGGGCTATGCTGTTTGCTTTTCTGCTTATTTAGCACATGCATTTTTTTCCCATTCCTGAAACTGCTATATGAGGAAATTGGATATTTTGTTTAAATGTTATTTTTTCTTTTACTTTTTCCAAGATGTCTCAGTCTGATCCTGTCTCAGAAGCTACTGTAGGAACCATGCTGCCTGAACACAGTTCTACCATAGCTAAGTGTATCTGTTGTAAGCAAGCTGAGATTATATTATGTAACAGTTGTCATGATAAGCTTTTGCATGCCGATAATGTTTCTATTAGTACTAGTACAGCACCTGTTGTTCCCTCAACATCTAATGTACATGATATCCCTGTTGATATGAAAAATTATATTGCTGCTGCAATACAGAAGGCTATGTCTGCTATTCCATCTTCTAATAATCGTTAAAGGTCTTTTAAAACTTCTCATAAAACTGATGAAATTTTTGATGATTGATAACATACTGAAATCTCCTCCTCTGAAGAGGATCTCTCTGGTTTAGAAGATCCTACTTCAGACATTGAAATTGATAATTCTTATCTTTTTAAGATTGAATATGTTCGGTCTTTGTTGAAAGAAGTATTGGTTACTTTGGGCATTGAGGAGTCTGATCCTCTTAATAACAAAACCAGTAAACATTTAAATTCTGTTTTTCGAATGACATGGTGAGTCCACGGATCATCTTAATTACTGTTGAGAATATCACTCCTGACCAGCAGGAGGCGGCAAAGAGCACCACAGCAAAAGCTGTTAAATACCATTCCCCCTACCCACAATCCCCAGTCATTCACTTTGCTTGTATCAGTTAAGCAAGTTTGCTCTGGTTTTCTTTGGGGTTTAGCCGTAGTCTATGTCAGTCTCTTCAGTGGCTTTTAAGCATTTGGGAACTTGTGGGTATAATCTCCACTGGGCCTCCCAAGTAATTTCATGCTGCCCTTGGTTGAAAGTTTGAATAAGTTTACTCAGCCTTTTCTTTTTTCCACAGGTCCATGTGAGGCAGGAAGCCCCTCTCATACCAAGTGAGCTTTTCTGCTGCTGGGCAGATTTTTGAGGTAAGTACCTATTTATTTCCCTGTTTTGATATAGGAGAATTTGGCACTTTGACAGTTAATTCTGTCTAAATATACAATCAGCCTTCTAGGTTAACGATTTATTGTATGGCAGTTTTGCAGGCACTGGGGATGTTTGGAGGCTCAGTTTATTATGTTTTCACTTTGGTGTACATGTTTTTTGTTTGTGTATTAATGGTTACCGGGAGGTTTGTTAGGCCACGCCCACAATAGGCGGGCTTATCTGAGATAGCAAGGACGTTTTTGGCGCCCGTTTTCCTGTTTCTGAATGTTGCAGCTCTGTTGCATAGCTTCTCAGAGGTGGTTCCGTGTTCTCTCCGGTGCGGCTGTATTGGGGTCCTGATAATTTTCTGACTTTGTTTCCAGCAGCAAGGAGGTCAGGTAGGCACCTCAGGAGAGCTTGCTGAGGTGTGGAGGTTGCCTGTTGTTTTCTGTGGGGCTGCTGCTCTGTTTATATTTAACTTTCTGTCTGAATTTCAGGGACTATAACGTTTGTGTCTCATTTTGCGAAAAATTGTTGCTGCAAGATTTATTGTGCAGTTTATTTAAGGATTTTCTACTTTGAAAGAAAAAAAAAAGAATAGTTTGTTCAAAATTTAAAGGGACAGTAACATTTTTTTTGTTTCATTAAAATTCTGATTTGAACATAGAATTTTTTATGGATTAAGGTTTTTTTCCTTTGGAATAAGATGGAACAAGAGGCCCTGCAAGCTGTTGCTTGTTCTCTGTTTAAATACTAATGTTGAGCCTCCTTTTTTTTTTTTTTTTTTTGTTCCACTTGTATTAAGAGAACATTACATTGCAAGGATAGACTTTTTGATTCTGAGCCTTCATTGTCTAGGGCGGATGTTGTTCAGGAGTCTCCTGTTCAGGCTAATCCTTAGCTTTCTCCTCATACGTCCCAATCTTCTGCAGTGCCCTGTGTTTCGTCTCAGGTTGTTTTTTCCTTGCAGGATATGGCTAGCCATATATCCTCGGCAGTATCTGAGGCTTTGTCTGCTTTTCCTATGTTGCAGGGGAAGCGCAAGAGGAAGTATAAGGTTTCTGATTCTGTTGCAATTGTGTCTAGTGTTTCTTCTCATAAGTCTGAGGAGGAAGATACTTCAGTAGCATCTGAGGGTGAGATCTCGGATTCTGATAGTGAAAAACCTTCTTCTGAACCTGAGGTTGTTTCCTTTAGATTTAAGCTAGTTCACCTCTGTTTGTTACTCAAGGAGGTTTTGGCTATGTGACGAATCAACCCTTCTCAAGTGTGGACATGAAGGGGCTTATGGCACACAGCTCTGGTTCCCTTAACCTTGCAAATCTGCAAAATGACCTTAAAAGGGACACCTCATTAACCCCACATCTGGTCCACACTGCTCTAATTAAAAATTTCCCTGCTGCCACCACCAACACGTTTAAATTAAAGGGGGCATCTTGGGAACCCCTAAACACTCACACAATTTAACAATTTGATAACGTGCCTTTAACCTTGTCTCAACAGGAGTGAATTCTGATATTAGAGCCCAAAAGACAGAATTGGATTTTTTATGTGTTTAATAACAAAAATATCAATACAGGTAACACAGTGCAAAATTATAAAGACATTCAAAATAACATACAATTGCAAAGCTTCAGTTCTTTAAAAAGAAAATGGGGACATAAAATAGAAACACAATATCTTACTTATCAAATTCCTTTAGATATGTGGAGAGCTGCTGATAATGATGTTGATGGCTTTGGTCCCCAGGGCAGTTCTGCACAAAGTCTTTCTGCTACATATTTAAACCAAACTTTCTTTGTCTTGTCAAAGACAATGCCCTGGTTATAATTTACAACAAGTTCAGCCAATACAAACAAGTCTTAGCTCCCACTATCAGTCTCCAAGGGGAGGAGTGTTCTGCATTTCTACACACAGTTACACTAGGCTAAGGAGGGGGGAGGAGGGGGGTCTCAGCTTACAGCTTTTCTGAAAGCAGATTTAACACAGAAAAAGGCAATTCACATTAACCTTTTCCAGGCTGAGGACACAATACCACCTCTGCCGGGTAGCCAATCCAGGTATCAACTACTCCACATAAATTTTCATGACAGGCTACCTTGGATGACTCTGAGGTGTCAGTCATGGTTATTCCTAACAAATCTAGTAAACTTAAATTTTTTGATGTCCCTTCCTCGGTGGAAGTTTTTCCTATACCAGATTGTGTTTCAGATATTATTGCATGAGAATGGGAGAAGCCTGGGGTTCCTTTTTCCCCTTCTACAATTTTTAGGAAGAGGTTTCCTATTGCTGATTCTATTAAGGAATCTTTGCAGATGGTTCCTAAGGTGGAGGGAGTAGTTTCCACTCTGTCCAAGAGGACCACTATTCCTATTGAGGACAGCTGTTCCTTTAAAGATCCTATGGATAAGAAGTTGGAAGCTTTGCTTAAAAAGATTTATGTTCACCAGGGGTATTAATGGCAACCGGCTGCATGTATTTCTACGGTTACTAGTACACTGCATATTGGTTTGATGCATTGTCTGATTCTATTCAGCAAGATACTCATCTTGAAGAAATTCAAGATAGAATCAAGGCTTTGAAGTTGGCTAATTGCTTTATTGCAGATGCTTCTCTACAGGTCATCAAGTTGGGAGCTAAAATTTCTGGTTTTGCCTTTTTAGCTCGCAGAGCTTTATGGGTAAAATCCTGGTCTGCGGATGTGTCCTCTAAGTCTAAGATTTTGTTTATTCCTTACAAGGGAAAGACCTTGTTTGGGCCAGGTTTGGCTGAGATTATTTCTGATATTATGAGAGGGAAGGGGCATTCTCTTCCTCAGGATAAAATAAAAAGAAGGGTCGGCAGAGTAATTTTAATTCCTTTTGTAACTTCTCTGGTAATCTTCCTTTTCTTCCTCTAAGCAGGAACAGTCCAAGCCATCTTGGAAGTCAAATCAGTCTTGGAATAAGGAGAAGCAGTCCAGGAAGCCTGTTGCTGACTCAAAATCAGCATGAAGTTTCTGCCCCCGATCTAGAAATGGATCTTGAGGGGGGCAGACTCTTTCTTCGCTCATGCTTGGGTTCGAGATGTTCAGGATCTCTGGGTGGTAGATATCGTGTCCCAGGGTTACAAACTGGAGTTTAAGAATTTTCCTCCCAGAGGCAGGTTTCTTCTCACCAGGTTATCTGTAAACCAGATAAAAGGAGAGGCGTTCTTACGTTGTGTTCACAATCTTTCCGACATGGGAGTGATAGTTCATGTTCCAGTTCAGGAACAGGGTCTGGGTTTTTCTCTTCGTCGTGTCCAAAAAGGAGGGAACTTTCAGACCTATTTTTAGATCTCAAGAGTGTAAACAAGTTTCTCAGGGTTCCGTCTTTCAAGATGGAAACAATTAGTTACATTCTTCCTTTGGTTCAGGAAGGTCAGTTCATGACCACAGTGTATCTAAAGGATGCGTATCTGCATATTCCCATTCACAGGTATCATCACAGGTTCCTAAGATTTGCATTTCTAGACCAACATTTTCAGTTTGTATCTCTTGCTTTTGGTCTGGCAACAGCTCCCAGTATTTTTTCAAAGGTCCTGGGAGCATTGTTGGCGGTGTTTTGATTGAAGGGTGTTGCAGTGACTCCTTATCTTGACGACATTCTAGTTCATGCTCCATCTTTTCAACTAGCAAACTCCCACACGGAGTTGTCTTTTCTGCGCTCCCACGGTTGGAAGATGAATTTAGGAAAAAGTTTCTTAAATCCGGCTACAAGAGTGGTTTTTTGGTTGACCATTATAGATTCTCTAGAGATGAAATTTTTTCTGATAGAAGCAAGAAAGTCAAAGATTTTCAATACGTGTCTTGCTCATCAGTCCCTTCCTTGGCTGTCAGTGGCTCAGTGCATGGAGGTTATTGGTCTGATAGTTTCATTCATGGACATCATTCCGTTTGCTCGGTTCCATCTCACCTCTGCAGTTATGCTTGCTCAGGCAGTGTAACGGGGATTATGCAGATCTATCTCCACAGATTGTTCTAGATCAGATGTCCAGATTTTCTCTTCCATGGTGGTTGTCTCAGGATCTTCTCTCTCAGGGAACTTGCTTTCACAGACCTACCTGGGTGATTATAACCACGGATGCAAGTTTGCCTGGCTGGGGTGCTGTCTGGGGCTCAGGGTCTATGGACTCGGGAGGAGTCGGTTCTTCCAATTAATGTTTTAAAATTGAGACCAATTTTCAATGCTCTTCTAGCCTGGCCTCAGCTTGCTTCAACCCAGTTCATCAGGTTTCAGTTGGACAACATAACTTTAGTGGCTTACATCAATCATCAGGGAGGAACTCAGAGTTCCTTGGCCATGACAGAGGTAGCCAAGATTATTCAGTGGGCGGAGATTCACAACTGTTGTCGGTCTGCTATCCACATTCCAGGGGTGGACAATTGGGAAGCGGATTTTCTGAGCAGACCGATTTTTCGTCCGGGGGAGTGGGAACTTCATCCAGAGGTATTTTCCGTGGGCAGCCGAATATTGGATCTCATGGCATCTCGTCAGAATGCCAAGCTCCCGAGGTATGGGTCAAGGTCAAAGGGTCCTTAGGCTGTTCTGATAGATGCTCTGGCAGTTCCTTGGACTTTTAGTCTGGCATATGTGTTCCCTCCCTTTCCTCTTCTTCCTCGGGTCATTGCTCAAAGAGAGGGCATTGATGATTCTCATTGCTCCAGCATGGCCTCGCAGAATCTGGTTTGCAGATCTGGTGGAGATGTCTTCCCTTCCACCTTGGAGTCTTCCATTAAGGAAGGACCTTCTTCTGCAGGGTCCCTTCATTCATCCAAATCTCGTTTCTCTGAAGGTGACTGCTTGGAGATTGAACGCTTGATTCTTTCTAAGCGTGGTCATTGATACTATGATTCAGGCTTGTAAGCCTGTGACTAGGAAGATTTATTATAAGATTTGGCGTTAATATTTGTATTGGTGTGAATCCAAAGGCTACTCGTGGAGTAGAGTTAGGATTCCTAGGATTTTGTCTTTTCTGCAGGAGGGTTTGGAGAAAGGTTTAACTGCTAGTACCCTGAAGGGTCAAATTTCTGCTTTATTTTACTGCACAAGCGCCTGGCAGATGTGCCAGATGTTAATTCTTTTTGTCAGGCCTTGGTTAGAATTCGGCCTGTGTTTAAGTCTACTACTCCACCTTGGAGTCTTAATTTGGTTCTTAGAGTCCTTTACAGGCTCCGTTTGAACTTATGCACTCTTTGGATATTAATCATTGTTATCTTGGAAGGTTTTGTTTCTGGTGGCTATTTCTTCGGCTCAAAGAGTTTCGGAGCTTTCAGCCTTACAGTATGAATCACCTTTTCTTATTTTTCACTCTGATAACGTAGTTCTGCCTTGGGTTTTCTTCCCAAGGTTGTTTCTAATAAGAATATTAATCAAGAGATTGTTGTTCCTCCTTTGTGTCCTAATCCTTCTTCTCATAAGGAGCGTTTGTTGCACAACCTGGATGTGGTTTGTGCATTGAAGTATCATTTGCAGGCGACTAAGGATTTTTGCCAGTCTTCTTTATTTGTTTTTTCTGGGAAGCGTAAGGGTAAGAAAGCTAACGGCTACTTCTCTTTCTTGTTGGTTGAGGAATGTTATTTGCTTGGCATATGAGACTGCTGCTCAGCAGCCTCCTGAGAGAATCACGGCTCATTCCATGAGGGCTGTTTCATCTTCTTGGGCTTTCAAAAATGGAGATTCTGTAGATCAGCTTTGCAAGGCTGCAACTTGGTCATCTTTGCATACTTTTTCTAAATTTTACAAATTTGATACTTTTGCTTCAGCAGAGGCTTCTTTTGGGAGAAAAGTTCTTCAAGCAGTGGTGCCTTCTGTTAAGGTTAACTGTCTTGTCCCTCCCTTATCATCCATGTCCTCTAGCTTGGGTATTGGTTCCCAACAGTAATTAAGATGATCTGTGGACTCACCGTGTCATTAGAAAGAAAACATAATTTATTCTTACATGATAAATTTATTTATTTCTTGACATGGTGAGTCCACGGCCTGCCCTGTTTTTCAGACTGTTTGCTTTTCTATAAACTTCAGGCACCTCTGCACCTTAGATTACTTTCTCCTTTCCTTTTGGTCGAATGACTGGGGATTGTGGGTAGGGCGAGTGGTATTTAACAGCTTTTGCTGTGGTGCTCTTTGCCTCCTCCTGCTGGTCAGGAGTGATATTCCCAACAGTAATTAAGGTGATCCGTGGACTCACTGTGTTAAAGAAATATATTTATCGGGTAAGAATAAATTATGTTTTTTTAAACCTTCTTTGATTACTCCTGAGGTTTTTCCTGTTCCAGATGGGGTTTCTGATGCGATTGCTAAGGAACGATCTAAGCCTGGTGCTTCTTTTAATCCTTCTTTTAGGTTTAAGAAGTTATATCCTTTACCAGTGGCTAATTTGGAGTTTTGGGAAAAAGTCCCTCAGGTATTTCTACTATTCCTATGTAAGATAGTACTACTTTTAAGGATCCTTTAGATAGGAAGTTTGAATCTTATCTAAGGAAAGCTTATTTACATTCTGGCTATATTCTCAGGCTTGCCATTTCTATGGCTTATGTGGCTGCATCAACTTTTTGGTTGGATAGCTTAGCACATCAGGAGACAGATTCTGATTTATCTAGCATTGTTCATTTGCTTCAACATGCTAATCATTTAATCTGTGATGCTATTTTTGATATCATCAAGATTGGTGTTAATTCTATGTCTTTAATTCTTCTAGCTAGAGGAGCTTTATGGCTTAAATCATGGAATGCTTACATGGTATCTAAATCTAGATTACTATCTTTATCTTTCCAGGGTAATAATTTATTTGGTTCTCAGTTGGATTCTATTATTTCCACTATCACTGGGGGAAGGGAGTTTTTTGCCCCAGGGTAAATTTAAAGCTTCTAATCGTTTTTGTTTCTTTCATCAGAATAGAGAAAAGAAAATCGCTCCTTCCCCTAAGGAATCTTGTTCAAATTGGAAGCCATCTTCAAGTTGGAATAAACCCAAGCCTTATAAGAAGCTAAAACTAGCCACTAAGACTGCATGAAGGTGCGGCCCTCAATCCAGTTCAACTGGTGGGGGGCAGATTGAAATTATTTCAAAACATTTGGGCAGATTCTCTTCAGAATAAGTGGATTCAGAGCATTGTCTCTCGAATAGGTTCTCCTGTGAGAAGATTCTTTCTCATGTTCCAACAAATCCTGTGAAAGCTCAGGCTTTTCTGTAGTGTGTTTCATATCTGGAGCTTTCAGGGGTGAATATACCAGTTCCGCTTCAGGAACAGGGTCTGGGGTTTTATTCAAATCTATTCATTGTCCCGAAGAAGGAAAATTTAATTCAGACCAGTTCTGGATCTAAAGTTTTTGAATCGTTTTATAAGGGTCCCAACTTTCAAGATGGTGACTATAAGGACTATTCTGCCTTTTGTTCAGCAAGGTCATTACATGTCCGCAATAGACTTACAGGACGCTTATCTTCACATTCCGATTTATCTTTTTGAAGGTTATCGGTGCCCTTCTATCTGTAATCAGAGAGCAGGGTATTGCGGTGTTTCCATATTTGAACAATATCTTGGTACTGGCTCAATCTTTCCATTTAGCAGAATCTCACACGAATCAACTAGTGTTGTTTTTTCAAAGACATGGTTGGAGGATCTATTTACCAAAGAGTCTCTTGATTCCTCGGACAAGGGTCACCTTTTTAGGTTTTCAGATAGATTCAGTGTCCATGACTCTTTAACAGACAAGAGACAAATGCAATTGGTTTCTGCCTGTCGAAACCTTCAGTCTCGATCATTCCCTTCAGTGGCTATGTGCATGGAAGTTTTAGGTCTCATGACTGCAGCATCGGACACTATCCCCTTTGCTTGTTTTCATATGAGAGCTTTGCATGCTGAATCAATGGTGCAGGGATTATTCTCGGATATCACAATTGATATTCTTAAATCCCAACATTCTACTCTCTCTGACTTGGTGGTTAGACCATCATCGTATTATTCAAGGGGCCTCTTTTGTTCGTCCTTCCTGGACTGTAGTCTCAACAGATGCAAGTCTTTCAGGTTGGGAAGCTGTCTGGGGGTCTCTGACAGCACAAGGGGTTTGGAATCCTCTAGAGGTGAGGTTACCAATCAATATCTTAGAACTTCGTGCTATTTTCAGGGCTCTTCAGGCTTGGCCTCTATTAAAGAGAACTTTTCATTCACTTTCATACAGAAAATATCATAACTGTTGCATATGTCAATCATCAGGGATGGACTCGCAGTCCTTTAGCAATGAAAGAAGTATCACGGATACTTTCTTGGGCGGAATCCAACTCTTGTCTAATTTCTGCGATTCATATCCCAGGTGTAGACAATTGGGAAGAGGATTATCTCAGCCGTCTTAGCATTCAGATGTCTTTTTTCAGATTCTACAGATGTGGGGTCTTCCAGAAATAGATCTGATGGCTTCCCATCTAAACGGTAAACTTCCCAGATACCTTTCCAGGTCCAGAGATTCTCGGGCTGAGATTGTGGATGCGTTAGCAGTTCCTTGGTCTTACCAACTTGCTTATATTTTTCCGCCTCTAGTTCTTCTTCCAAGGGTGATCTCCAAGATCATAATGGAACAATCACGTGTTCCTGGTTTTGGTATGCAGATCTTGTCCGGATGTCCAGTTGCCAACCTTGGCCACTTCCTTTAAGGCCAGACCTTCTGTCTCAAGGGCCGTTTTTTTCCATCAGGATCTCAAATCACTAAATTTAAAGGTATGGAAATTGAACGTTTAGTGCTTAATCATTGAGGTTTCTCTGACACCGTGATCAATACTATGTTGCAGGCTCGTAAATCTGTTTCAAGGAAGATTTATTATCTGGTTTGGAAAACCTATATTTCATGGTGTTCTCATAAATTCTCTTGGCATTCTTTTAGAATTCTTAGAATTTTACAGTTTCTTCAGGACAGTTTGGATAAAGGTTTGTCTGCAAGTACTTTGAAGGGACAAATCTTTGCTTTTTCTGTTTTATTTCATAGAAAGTTTGCTAAACTTCCTGATATTCACTGTTTTGTTCAGGCTTTGGTCCGTATCAAGCCTGTTAAGTCTTTCTCCTTTTGTTTTAAAGGTTTTGCAGGCTCCTCCTTTTGAGCCTATGCATTCTTTAGATATTAAAGGAACATTAAACCCACATTTTTTCTTTCAATATTCAGATAGAGAACACAATTTTAAACATTCAAATTTACTTATGTTATTTAATTTGCTTCATTCTTTAGATATCCTTTGTTGAAGAAATAGCAAAGCTCTCTCTTCTGTGGACTTCCACATCTTGGGTATTTTAGCCCATATGTCACTAGCTCATGGACTCTTGCCACTTACATTAAAGAAAACAATTTATGTAAGAATTATTTCTTGCATAATGACAAGAGTCCATGAGGCCCACCCTTTTTTTGGTGGTTATATTTTTTTGTAAAAAAGCACAGTATTTTCCAGTTCCTCTTTTTTGTATGCTATTTTTACTCCTTTTTAACCGTCACTACTTGGCTATACGTTAAACTGAAGTATGTGTGTGGTGGGAGGTGTATTTATAGGCATTTTAAAGTTTGGGAAACTGTGCCCCCTCCTGGTAGGAATGTATATCCCATACCTAACTAGCTCACCGACTCTTGCCATTATGAAAGAATTGAATTTATCAGGTAAGTTCTTACATAAATTATGTTTTTTACGTTATTTAATGGTACTTTTAAAAATAAATTTTCCCACAGTCATCAAGATTGATAACTCCTTAAAGGGAAAGTTTAGGCAAAATTAAACTATTGGATAGAGCATGAAATTTAAGCATCTTTCAAGTTTACTTCTGTTATCAGTTTTTCTTTGTTTTCTTGGTATCCTTTGTTAAAGAGGAAACCTAGGTGAACTCGGGAGCATGCACATGTCTTAAGCAATCTGGCAACATTGTGTGTCTAACATTATTATAACAAACACTGATGCCGTAGACTGCTTAATACATGTGCACGCTTCTCAGCTGCCTCATCCTACCTAGGTTTACTCATCAATGAAGGATATCAAGAGAACAAAGCAAATTAAATAGAAGTAAATTGGAAAGTTGTTTAAATCACATGCTGTATCTGAATCATCCTGAAAGTGTAATCTTGACTTTACTGCCCCTTTAAACTAATTAGATTTGCAGAAAAAGAAACAAGATTGATACTAATCCTTTCATTACGTCATAATAGACGGTCCTTTATCCGTACTATTGAAATTGACTGTCCTTCAACCATATAGGAATGCTCTTAACTCATTCGCTATCAATTCTGCTTTAATCCTAGAGCATTTCATAAAGGATCTCCATTTATATTAACAAACCAATTACAATGAATAAATGTTTAACACATCGGAAGGTATCATATATTATATTTAATAAATACTAAGCCTAAAACTAACTAAATTACTCCCTAACTCACCTATGTCTAAAAAAATAAAATAAAATCCAAGAGCGTGGAATTTGTATATTGTGACATCCACCTAAAGAATGTGATTGACTGTTGTTGTAAACTATATTTCTCCAACATAGGTGTGTCCGGTCCACGGCGTCATCCTTACTTGTGGGATATTCTCTTCCCCAACAGGAAATGGCAAAGAGCCCAGCAAAGCTGGTCACATGATCCCTCCTAGGCTCCGCCTACCCCAGTCATTCTCTTTGCCGTTGTACAGGCAACATCTCCACGGAGATGGCTTAGAGTTTTTTAGTGTTTAACTGTAGTTTTTCATTATTCAATCAAGAGTTTGTTATTTTCAAATAGTGCTGGTACGTACTATTTACTCAGAAACAGAAAAGAGATGAAGAATTCTGTTTGTATGAGGAAAATGATTTTAGCAACCGTAACTAAAATCCATGGCTGTTCCACACAGGACTGTTGAGAGCAATTAACTTCAGTTGGGGGAACAGTTTGCAGTCCCTTGCTGCTTGAGGTATGACACATTCTAACAAGACGATGTAATGCTGGAAGCTGTCATTTTCCCTATGGGATCCGGTAAGCCATGTTTATTACGATTGTAAATAAGGGCTTCACAAGGGCTTATTTAAACTGTAGACTTTTTCTGGGCTAAATCGATTGATTATTAACACATATTTAGCCTTGAGGAATCATTTTATCTGGGTATTTTGATATAATAATATCGGCAGGCACTGTTTTAGACACCTTATTCTTTAGGGGCTTTCCCAAAGCATAGGCAGAGTCTCAATTTCGCGCCGGTATGGCGCACTTGTTTTTGAGGACAGCATGGCATGCAGCTGCATGTGTGTGGAGCTCTGATACATAGAAAGGTCTTTCTGAAGGCATCATTTGGTATCGTATTCCCCTTTGGGCTTGGTTGGGTCTCAGCAAAGCAGATTCCAGGGACTGTAAAGGGGTTAAATATAAAAACGGCTCCGGTTCCGTTATTTTAAGGGTTAAAGCTTCCAAATTTGGTGTGCAATACTTTTAAGGCTTTAAGACACTGTGGTGAAATTTTGGTGAATTTTGAACAATTCCTTCATACTTTTTCGCAATTGCAGTAATAAAGTGTGTTTAGTTTAAAATTTAAAGTGACAGTAACGGTTTTATTTTAAAACGTTTTTTGTGCTTTGTTATCAAGTTTATGCCTGTTTAACATGTCTGAACTACCAGATAGATTGTGTTCTGACTGTGGGGAAACCAAGGTTCCTTCTCATTTAACTATATATATTTTATGTCATAAAAAAATTTAGTAAAAATGATGCCCAAGATGATTCCTCAAGTGAGGGGAGTAAGCATGGTACTGCATCATCCCCTCCTTCGTCTACACCAGTCTTGCCCATACAGGAGGCCCCTAGTACATCTAGTGCGCCAATACTCCTTACTATGCAACATTTAACGGCTGTAATGGATAATTCTATCAAAAACATTTTAGCCAATATGCCCACTTATCAGTGAAAGCGCGACTGCTCTGTTTTAGAAAATTCTGTAGAGCATGAGAACGCTGATGATATGGTTTCTGAAGGGCCCCTACACCAGTCTGAGGGGGCCAGGGAGGTTTTGTCTGAGGGAGAAATTTCAGATTCAGGAAACATTTCTCAACAAGCTGAACCTGATGTGATTACTTTTAAATTTAAGTTGGAACATCTCCGCGCTCTGCTTAAGGAGGTGTTATCCAATTTGGATGATTGTGATTATCTGGTCATTCCAGAACCACTATGTAAAATGGAAAAGTTCTTAGAGGCCCCGGGGCCCCCCGAAGCTTTTCCTATATCCAAGCGGGTGGCGTACATTGTTAGTACAGAATGGGACAGGCCCGGTATACCTTTAGTACCTCCCCCCATATTTATAAAATTGTTTTCCTATAGTCGACACCAGAAAGGACTGATGGCAGACAGTCCCCAAGGTCGAGGGGGCGGTTTCTACTCTACACAAGCGCGCCACTATACCCATAGAAGATAGTTGTGCTTTCCAAGATCCTATGGATAAAAAATTAGAAGGTCTGCTAAAGATGTTTGTTCAGCAAGGTTCCCTTCTACAACCAATTGCATGCATTGTCCCTGTCACTGCAGCCGCGTGTTTCTAGTTTGAGCTAGGAAAGGCGATTATTAGTAATTCTTCTTCTTATGAGGAGATTATGGACAGAATTCGTGCTCTTAAATTGGCTAATTCTTTCACCCTAGACGCCACCTTGCAATTGGCTAGGTTAGCGGCGAAAAAATTCTGGGTTTGCTATTGTGGCGCAGAGCGCTTTGGTTAAAATCTTGGGCAGCGGATGCGTCTTCCAAGAACAAATTGCTTGACATTCCTTTCAAGGGGAAAACACTCTTTGGCCCTGACTTGAAAGAGATTATCTCTGATATCACTGGGGGCAAGGGCCACGCCCTTCCTCAGGATAGGTCTTTTCAAGACCAAAAATAAACCTAAGTTTCGTCCCTTTCGCAGAAACGGATCAGCCCCAAGGGCTACGTCCTCTAAGCAGGAAGGTAATACTTCTCAAGCCAATCCAGCCCGGAGACCTATGCAAGGCTGGAACAAAGGAAAGCAGGCCAGGAAACCTGCCACTGCTACCAAGACAGCATGAAATGCGGGCCCCCGATCCGGGACCGGATCTGGTGGGGGGCAGACTCTCTCTCTTCGCTCAGGCTGGGGCAAGAGATGTTCTGGACCCTTGGGCGCTAGAAATAGTCTCCCAAGGTTATTCTCTGGAGTTCAAGGGGCTTCCTCCAAGGGGGAGGTTCCACAGGTCTCAGTTGTCTTCAGACCACATAAGAAGACAGGCATTCTTACATTGGGTAGAAGACCTGCTAAAAATGGGAGTGATTCATCCTGTTCCATTAGGAGAACAAGGGATGGGGTTCTACTCCAATCTGTTCATAGTTTCCAAAAAAGAGGGAACGTTCAGACCAATCTTAGATCTCAAGATCTTGAACAAGTTTCTCAAGGTTCCATCGTTCAAGATGGAAACCATTCGAACACTTCTTCCTTCCATCCAGGAAGGTCAATTCATGACCAAGGTGGATTTCAAGGATGCGTATCTACATATTCCTATCCACAAGGAACATCATCGGTTCCTAAGGTTTGAATTCCTGGACAAGCATTTCCAGTTCGTGGCGTTTTCTTTCGGATTAGCCACTGCTCCTAGGATTTTCTCATAGGTACTAGGGTCCCTTCTGGCGGTGCTAAGACCAAGGGGCATTGCTGTAGTACCTTACTTGGACGACATTCTGATTCGAGCGTCGTCCCTTCCTCAAGTAAAGGCTCACACGGACATTGTCCTGGCCTTTCTCAGATCTCACGGATGGAAAGTGAACGTGGAAAAGAGCTCTCTATCTCCGTCAACGAGGGTTCCCTTCTTGGGAACTATAATAGACTCCTTAGAAATGAGGTTTTTTCTGACAGAAGCCAGAAAAACAAAACTTCTAGACTCTTGTCGGATACTTCATTCCGTTCCTCTTCCTTCCATAGCGCAGTGCATGGAAGTGATAGGTTTGATGGTAGCGGCAATGGACATAGTTCCTTTTGTGCGCATTCATCTAAGACCATTACAACTGTTCCTGCTCAGTCAGTGGAATGGGGACTATTCAGACTTGTCTCCGAAGATACAAGTAAATCAGAGGACCAGAGACTCTTTCCGTTGGTGGCTGTCCCTGGACAACCTGTCACAAGGGATGACCTTCCGCAGACCAGAGTGGGTCATTGTCACGACCGACGCCAGTCTGATGGGCTGGGGCGCGGTCTGGGGATCCCTGAAAGCTCAGGGTCTTTGGTCTCGGGTAGAATCTCTTCTACCGATAAATATTCTGGAACTGAGAGCGATATTCAATGCTCTCAAAGCTTGGCCTCAGCTAGCGAGGGCCAAGTTCATACATCAACCATCAGGGGGGAACAAGGAGTTCCCTAGCGATGGAAGAAGTGACCAAAATCATTCTATGGGCGGAGTCTCACTCCTGCCACCTGTCTGCTATCCACATCCCAGGAGTGGAAAATTGGGAAGCGGATTTTCTGAGTCGTCAGACATTGCATCCGGGGGAGTGGGAACTCCATCCGGAAATCTTTGCCCAAGTCACTCAACCGTGGGGCATTCCAGACATGGATCTGATGGCCTCTCGTCAGAACTTCAGAGTTCCTTACTACGGGTACAGATCCAGGGATCCCAAGGCGGCTCTAGTGGATGCACTAGTAGCACCTTGGACCTTCAAACTAGCTTATGTGTTCCCGCCGTTTCCTCTCATCCCCAGGCTGGTAGCCAGGATCAATCAGGAGAGGGCGTCGGTGATTTTGATAGCTCCTGCGTGGCCACGCAGGGCTTGGTATACAGATCTGGTGAATATGTCATCGGCTCCACCATGGAAGCTACCTTTGAGACGAGACCTTCTTGTTCTAGGTCCGTTCGACCCACTCCAGCTGACTGCTTGGAGATTGAACGCTTGATCTTATCAAAGCGAGGGTTCTCAGATTCTGTTATTAATACTCTTGTTCAGGCCTGAAAGCCTGTAACCAGAAAATTACCACATAATTTGGTATATCTGTTGGTGTGAATCTGCAGGATTCCCTTGGGACAAGGTTAAGATTCCTAAGAGTCTATCCTTCCTTCGAGAAGGATTGGAAAAAGGATTATCTGCAAGTTCCTTGATGGGACAGATTTCTGCCTTGTCTGTGTTACTTCACAAAAAGCTGGCAGCTGTGCCAGATGTTCTAGCCTTTGTTCAGGCTCTGGTTAGAATCAAGCCTGTTTACAAAATTTTGACTCCTCCTTGGAGTCTCAACCTAGTTCTTTCAGTTCTTCAGGGGGTTCCGTTTGAACCCTTACATTCCGTTGATATTAAGTTATTATCTTGGAAAGTTTTGTTTTTGGTTGCAATTTCTTCTGCTAGAAGAGTTTCAGAATTATCTGCTCTGCAGTGTTCTTCTCCTTATCTGGTGTTCCATGCAGATAAGGTGGTTTTGCGTACTAAACCTGGTTTTCTTCCAAAAGTTGTTTCTAACAAAGACATTAACCAGGAGATAGTTGTGCCTTCTTTGTGTCCTAATCCAGTTTCAAAGAAGGAACGTTTGTTGCACAACTTGGATGTAGTTCGTGCTCTCAAATTTTACTTAGCAGCTACTAAGGTTTTCAGACAAACTTTGGCTTTGTTTGTTGTTTATTCTGGTAAACGGAGAGGTCAAAAAGCAACTTCTACCTCTCTCTCCTTCTGGATTAAAAGCATTATCCGATTGGCTTATGAGACTGCCGGACGGCAGCCTCCTGAAAGAATCACAGCTCACTCCACTAGGGCTGTGGCTTCCACATGGGCCTTCAAGAACGAGGCTTCTGTTGATCAGATATGTAAGGCAGCGACTTGGTCTTCACTGCACACTTTTTCTAAATTTTACAAATTTGATACTTTTGCTTCTTCTGAGGCTATTTTTGGGAGAAAGGTTTTGCAAGCCGTGGTGCCTTCCATTTAGGTGACCTGATTTGCTCCCTCCCTTCATCCGTGTCCTAAAGCTTTGGTATTGGTTCCCACAAGTAAGGATGACGCCGTGGACCGGACACACCTATGTTGGAGAAAACAGAATTTATGTTTACCTGATAAATTACTTTCTCCAACGGTGTGTCCGGTCCACGGCCCGCCCTGGTTTTTTTAATCAGGTCTGATAATTTATTTTCTTTAACTACAGTCACCACGGTAACATATGGTTTCTCCTATGCAAATATTCCTCCTTTACGTCGGTCGAATGACTGGGGTAGGCGGAGCCTAGGAGGGATCATGTGACCAGCTTTGCTGGGCTCTTTGCCATTTCCTGTTGGGGAAGAGAATATCCCACAAGTAAGGATGACGCCGTGGACCGGACACACCGTTGGAGAAAGTAATTTATCAGGTAAACATAAATTCTGTTTTTATTTGGGAGAGAGGGATATTGCTTCTTATTAAAAGTTGCTGTGTTGCTGTTCTCTCACATTGTTAGTTATGATTTTCATGTGAATTAACATTATGTAGAACACCTTTTTACCCATTCCCCAGTTTTGCATAACCAACACAGCTATATTAATACACTTTTTACCTCTGTGATTACCTTGTATCTAAACCTCTGCAGACTGCCCCCTTTTTTCAGTTGAAGTCCAAAAAAACCTTTCATTATTTAAATAGGGCAGGTAATTTTAAACAACTTCCCAATTTACTTTTATCACCAATTTTGTTTTTTTCTTTTGGCATTCTTAGTTGAAAGTTAAACCTAGGAGGTTCATATGCTAATTTCTTAGACCTTGAAGACTGCCTCTAATCTGAATGCATTTTGACCACTAGAGGGCATTAGTTCATGTTTCATATAGATATCATTGAGCACGTGAAGTGACCTAGGAGTAAGCACTGATTGGCTAAAATGCAAGTCTATCAAAAGAACTGAAATAAGGGGGCAGTCAGCAGAAGCTCAGATACAAGATAATCACAGAGGTAAAAAAAATATTAATATAACTGTTATGCAAAACTGGGGAATGGGTAATAAAGGAATTATCTTTCTTTCTAAACAACACAAATTCTGGTGTTGACTGTCCATTTAACAGACTTGCATTTTAGCCAATCAATGTTGACTCCTAGGTAACTCCATGGGCCTGAGCACAATGCTATCTATGACACACATGAACTAACACCCTCTAGTTGTGAATTAATGTAAAAATGCATTCAGATTAGAGGCAGCCTTCAAGGGCTAATAAATTAGCATATGAGCCTACCTAGGTTTAGCTTTCATTTAAAGTGTTATTCAATTCACCATAAGAATGTATACATATTAAAATATATTACTGTATTTTTTTTTTATTTTTTTTTCTTTAATTAAACTATTTTTAATTACTACCCGTTAATATTTTGTAACTCCTGTCTCCAGGTCTCTTATTACCAAGAATTTAAAGGGACATAAAAACACTTTTTTTTTTCTTTCATGATTCAGATAGAGCATGTGATTTCAAACAACTTTCCAATTTGCTTCTATTTAATTTGTTTTGGTCTCTTGGTATCCTTTGTTGAAAATGATACCTAGGTAGGCTCATGAGGTGCTGATTGGTGGCTGCACATATATGCCTCATTTTTCTTCTGTTATGTGTGATCAGTCCACGGGTCATCATTACTTCTGGGATATAACTCCTCCCCAACAGGAAATGCAAGAGGATTCACCCAGCAGAGCTGCATATAGCTCCTCCCCTCTACGTCAGTCCCAGTCATTCTCTTGCACCCAACGACTAGATAGGATGTGTGAGAGGACTATGGTGATTATACTTAGTTTTTATGACTTCAATCAAAAGTTTGTTATTTTACAATAGCACCGGAGCGTGTTATTACTTCTCTGGCAGAGTTTGAGGAAGAATCTACCAGAGTTTTTTACTATGATTTTAACCGGAGTAGTTAAGATCATATTGCTGTTCTCGGCCATCTGAGGGAGGTAAAAGCTTCAGATCAGGGGACAGCGGGCAGATGAATCTGCATTGAGGTATGTAGCAGTTTTTATTTTCTGAATGGAATTGATGAGAAAATCCTGCCATACCGTTATAATGACATGTATGTATACACTTCAGTATTCTGGGGATGGTATTTCACCGGAACTACTCTGTTAAAAGTCACTAATCCTTTTAATAAGTATTTATCATGTTAAACGTTTTTGCTGGAATGTAGAATCGTTTACATTTCTGAGGTACTGAGTGAATAAATATTTGGGCATTAATTTTCCACTTGGCAGTTGTTTGGTTTTAATTATGACAGTTTCGTTTCTCTTCACTGCTGTGTGTGAGGGGGAGGGGCCGTTTTGGCGCTCTTTGCTACGCATCAAAAAATTCCAGTCAGTTACTCTTATATTTCCTGCATGATCCGGTTCATCTCTGACAGATCTCAGGGGTCTTCAAACTTCTTTAGAGGGAGGTAGATTCTCTCAGCAGAGCTGTGAGAATTTTATATTAACTGTGAATAAAAACGTTGCTCTGTAATTTTTATGTCAAATTTAATTATTGTTATTTTTCTAATGGGAACAAACCTTTGCTAAAAGTTGTATTGTTTTAAAGTTTGATGCTATAACTGTTTTTCAGTTCATTATTTCAACTGTCATTTAATCGTTTAGTACCTCTTTGAGGCACAGTACGTTTTTGCTAAAAAGATTATAACCAAGTTGCAAGTTTATTGCTAGTGTGTTAAACATGTCTGACTCAGAGGAAGATATCTGTGTCATTTGTTCCAATGCCAAGGTGGAGCCCAATAGAAATTTATGTACTAACTGTATTGATGCTACTTTAAATAAAAGTCAATCTGTACAATTTGAACAAATTTCACCAAACAGCGAGGGGAGAGTTATGCCGACTAACTCGCCTCACGCGGCAGTACCTGCATCTCCCGCCCGGGAGGTGCGTGATATTATGGCGCCTAGTACATCTGGGCGGCCATTACAGATAACATTACAAGATATGGCTACTGTTATGACTGAAGTTTTGTCTAAATTACCTGAACTAAGAGGCAAGCGTGATCACTCTGGGGTGAGAACAGAGTGCGCTGACAATACTAGGGCCATGTCTGATACTGCGTCACAGCTTGCAGAGCATGAGGACGGAGAGCTTCATTCTGTAGGTGACGGTTCTGATCCAAACAGATTGGATTCAGATATTTCAAATTTTAAATTTAAATTGGAGAACCTCCGTGTATTACTAGGGGAGGTCTTAGCAGCTCTCAATGATTGTAACACCGTTGCAATACCAGAGAAACTGTGTAGGTTGGATAAATACTTTGCGGTACCGGCGAGTACTGACGTTTTTCCTATACCTAAGAGACTAACTGAAATTGTTACTAAGGAGTGGGATAGACCCGGTGTGCCGTTCTCACCCCCTCCAATATTTAGAAAGATGTTTCCAATAGACACCACCACTCGGGACTTATGGCAAACGGTCCCTAAGGTGGAGGGAGCAGTTTCTACTTTAGCTAAGCGTACCACTATCCCGGTGGAGGATAGCTGTGCTTTTTCAGATCCAATGGATAAAAAATTAGAGGGTTACCTTAAGAAAATGTTTGTTCAACAAGGTTTTATATTGCAACCCCTTGCATGTATCGCGCCGATTACGGCTGCGGCAGCATTTTGGATTGAGTCTCTGGAAGAGAACCTTAGTTCATCTACGCTAGACGACATTACGGACAGGCTTAGAGTCCTTAAACTAGCTAATTCATTCATTTCGGAGGCCGTAGTACATTTAACCAAACTTACGGCTAAGAACTCAGGATTCGCCATACAGGCACGTAGGGCGCTGTGGCTAAAATCCTGGTCAGCTGATGTTACTTCTAAGTCCAAATTACTTAATATACCTTTCAAGGGGCAGTCTTTATTTGGGCCCGGTTTGAAAGAAATTATCGCTGACATTACAGGAGGTAAGGGCCACGCCCTACCTCAAGACAAAGCCAAAGCTAAGGCTAGACAGTCTAATTTTCGTCCCTTTCGGAATTTCAAAACAGGAGCAGCATCAACCTCCTCTGCACCAAAACAGGAGGGAGCTGTTGCTCGTTACAGGCAAGGCTGGAAGCCTAACCAGTCCTGGAACAAGAGCAAGCAGGCCAGGAAACCTGCTGCTGCCCCAAAGACAGCATGAACCGAGAGCCCCCGATCCGGGACCGGATCTAGTGGGGGGCAGACTTTCTCTCTTCGCCCAGGCTTGGGCAAGAGATGTTCAGGATCCCTGGGCGCTAGAGATCATATCTCAGGGATACCTTCTAGACTTCAAATTATCTCCCCCAAGAGGGAGATTTCATCTGTCAAGGTTGTCAACAAACCAGATAAAGAAAGAAGCGTTTCTACGCTGTGTACAAGATCTGTTATTAATGGGAGTAATCCATCCGGTTCCGCGGTCGGAACAAGGACAAGGGTTCTACTCAAACCTGTTTGTGGTTCCCAAAAAAGAGGGAACTTTCAGGCCAATCTTAGATTTAAAGATTCTAAACAAATTCCTAAGAGTTCCATCGTTCAAAATGGAAACTATTCGGACAATCTTACCCATGATCCAAAAGGGTCAGTACATGACCACAGTGGATTTAAAAGATGCTTACCTTCACATACCGATTCACAAAGATCATCACCGGTATCTAAGGTTTGCCTTCTTAGACAGGCACTACCAGTTTGTAGCTCTTCCATTCGGATTGGCTACGGCTCCAAGAATCTTCACAAAGGTTCTGGGTGCCCTTCTGGCGGTACTAAGACCGCGAGGGATTTCGGTAGCTCCGTACCTAGACGACATTCTAATTCAAGCTTCAAGCTTTCAAACTGCCAAGTCTCATACAGAGTTAGTTCTGGCATTTCTAAGGTCGCATGGATGGAAAGTGAACGAAAAGAAGAGTTCTCTTTTTCCTCTCACAAGAGTTCCATTCTTGGGGACTCTTATAGATTCTGTAGAAATGAAGATTTACCTGACAGAAGACAGGTTAACAAAGCTTCAAAATGCATGCCGTGTCCTTCATTCCATTCAACACCCGTCAGTAGCTCAATGCATGGAGGTGATCGGCTTAATGGTAGCGGCAATGGACATAGTACCTTTTGCACGCCTACACCTCAGACCGCTGCAATTGTGCATGCTAAGTCAGTGGAATGGGGATTACTCAGATTTGTCCCCTACTCTGAATCTGAATCAAGAGACCAGAAATTCTCTTCTATGGTGGCTTTATCGGCCACACCTGTCCAGGGGGATGCCATTCAGCAGGCCAGACTGGACAATTGTAACAACAGACGCCAGCCTTCTAGGTTGGGGCGCTGTCTGGAATTCTCTGAAGGCTCAGGGACTATGGAATCAGGAGGAGAGTCTCCTTCCAATAAACATCCTGGAATTGAGAGCAGTTCTCAATGCCCTTCTGGCTTGGCCCCAATTAACAACTCGGGGGTTCATCAGGTTTCAGTCGGACAACATCACGACTGTAGCTTACATCAACCATCAGGGAGGGACAAGAAGCTCCCTAGCAATGATGGAAGTATCAAAGATAATTCGCTGGGCAGAGTCTCACTCTTGCCACCTGTCAGCAATCCACATCCCGGGAGTGGAGAACTGGGAGGCGGATTTCTTGAGTCGCCAGACTTTTCATCCGGGGGAGTGGGAACTTCATCCGGAGGTCTTTGCCCAAATACTTCGACGATGGGGCAAACCAGAGATAGATCTCATGGCGTCTCGCCAGAACGCCAAACTTCCTCTCTACGGGTCCAGATCCAGGGATCCGGGAGCGGTTCTGATAGATGCTTTGACAGCACCTTGGAACTTCGGGATGGCTTATGTGTTTCCACCCTTCCCGCTGCTTCCTCGATTGATTGCCAAAATCAAACAGGAGAGAGCATCAGTGATTCTAATAGCGCCTGCATGGCCACGCAGGACTTGGTATGCAGATCTAGTGGACATGTCATCCTGTCCGCCTTGGTCTCTACCTCTAAGACAGGACCTTCTGATACAGGGTCCATTCAAACATCAAAATCTAACTTCTCTGAAGCTGACTGCTTGGAAATTGAACGCTTGATTTTATCAAAACGTGGTTTTTCTGAGTCGGTTATTGATACCCTGATACAGGCTAGGAAGCCTGTTACCAGAAGGATTTACCATAAAATATGGCGTAAATACCTATACTGGTGCGAATCCAAAGGTTACTCCTGCAGGCCCATTTATCAAGCTCCGTATGGAGCTTGAAGGGCCGTGTTTCTGGCGAGTCTTCAGACTCGCCAGAAACACAAGTTATGAAGCAGCGGTCTAAAGACCGCTGCTTCATAACCCTGTCCGCCTGCTCTGAGCAGGCGGACAGGAACCGCCGGAAATCAACCCGATCGAATACGATCGGGTTGATTGACAGCTCCCTGCTGGCGGCCGATTGGCCGCGAGTCAGCAGGGGGCGGCGTTGCACCAGCAGCTCTTGTGAGCTGCTGGTGCAATGTTAAATGTGGAGAGCGTATTGCTCTCCGCATTTAGCGAGGTCTTGCGGACCTGATCCGCAGTGTCGGATCAGGTCCGCAAGCCCTTTGATAAATGGGCCCCCTGGAGTAAGGTTAGGATCGCTAGGATATTGTCCTTTCTACAAGAAGGTTTAGAAAAGGGTCTATCAGCTAGTTCATTAAAGGGACAGATTTCAGCTCTGTCCATCTTGTTACACAGGCGTCTGTCAGAAAATCCAGACGTCCAGGCCTTTTGTCAGGCTTTAGCTAGGATCAAGCCTGTGTTTAAAGCTGTTGCTCCGCCATGGAGTTTAAACTTAGTTCTTAACGTTTTACAGGGTGTTCCGTTTGAACCCCTTCATTCCATTGATATAAAATTGTTATCTTGGAAAGTTCTGTTTTTAATGGCTATTTCCTCGGCTCGAAGAGTCTCTGAGTTATCAGCCTTACATTGTGATTCTCCTTATCTGATTTTTCACTCAGACAAGGTAGTTCTGCGTACTAAACCTGGGTTCTTACCTAAGGTAGTCACTAACAGGAATATCAATCAAGAGATTGTTGTTCCATCCTTGTGTCCAAATCCTTCTTCAAAGAAGGAACGTCTTCTACACAATCTGGATGTAGTTCGTGCCCTCAAGTTCTACTTGCAGGCAACTAAAGATTTTCGACAAACTTCTTCCCTGTTTGTCGTTTATTCTGGACAGAGGAGAGGTCAAAGAGCTTCTGCTACCTCTCTCTCTTTTTGGCTTCGTAGCATAATACGTTTAGCCTATGAGACTGCTGGACAGCAGCCTCCTGAAAGAATTACAGCTCACTCCACTAGAGCTGTGGCTTCCACTTGGGCCTTTAAGAATGAGGCCTCTGTTGAACAGATTTGCAAGGCTGCAACTTGGTCTTCGCTTCATACTTTTTCCAAATTTTACAAATTTGACACTTTTGCTTCTTCGGAGGCTATTTTTGGGAGAAAGGTTCTTCAGGCAGTGGTTCCTTCTGTATAATGAGCCTGCCTATCCCTCCCGTCATCCGTGTACTTTTGCTTTGGTATTGGTATCCCAGAAGTAATGATGACCCGTGGACTGATCACACATAACAGAAGAAAACATAATTTATGCTTACCTGATAAATTTCTTTCTTCTGTTGTGTGATCAGTCCACGGCCCGCCCTGTTTTAAGGCAGGTAAATATCTTTTAAATTATACTCCAGTCACCACTTCACCCTTGGTTACTCCTTTCTCGTTGATTCTTGGTCGAATGACTGGGACTGACGTAGAGGGGAGGAGCTATATGCAGCTCTGCTGGGTGAATCCTCTTGCATTTCCTGTTGGGGAGGAGTTATATCCCAGAAGTAATGATGACCCGTGGACTGATCACACAACAGAAGAAAGAAATTTATCAGGTAAGCATAAATTATGTTTTTTTTTGGCTACCAGTAATGCACAGCCTACTCCTTCAACAAAGTATACCAAAAGAATGAAGCAAATTGGATAATAGAAAATACAATTTAACAATTTTCCAATTGACTTCTAGCTGAATAATGAAAGAAAAGAGGGTTTCATTTTCCTTTAAAGTGCATGTGCTTATTGCCTGATTGCAGTATTTTTAGTATGGTGAACCTAAGGCTAACACTAAAGAATATATATGTGTATAAATGCACTTGCGCGTGCGCACACACACGCGCCTCAATATCCCCAAAAGCTATCTCAATCAAATAGTAGCCATTAGTAAAATTCGAGGGTATATGGCTCCTGATATGAGTTTTACCATATTTCAATTGCTTTTTTTTTTTCTCCTTCTCTGCCTTGCTTAATTGTTTCATATGTTAATCTAAGCTATATTGTTAAATTGCTACAGTAAAGTTTTATGTTAAAATGTTATTACTGGCTTTTTTTCTATGTAAAGGGATTTTTAATATCTTGTATTTTCTTCTTAAACGGGGAGAGTCCACAGCTGCATTCATTACTTTTGGGAATTCAGAACCTTGCCACCAGGAGGAGGCAGAGACACCCAAGCAAAAGGCTTAAATACCTCCCACACTTCCCTCATCCCCCAGTCATTCTTTGCCTTTCATCACAGGAGGTTGGCAGAGAAGTGTCGGAAGATTAAGATCTCTTATGGAGGGTAGTACTCTTTGGAATGGGACTGGAGTTTTAAGTAGTCCTGTCAGCCTCTCAGTGAGAGCTTGGGTGAAAGAGTCCGGAGATGCAGGGAGAGTCTTTCTGCGAAACCATCCCGACTCATATTAACAGCTCCTTAGCAATCAGTGTTGACGAGTTTCTTTGCCTGCTTTGTTCACTCAATTCCATGTCAGAAGCGAAGCTACTATCTGTCACACTTGAAGGGCTGTGTTCCTGTTCCACGGCGTAGATTCCGGTAAGATAGTTTCATTTTTCTTAAGATGTGTGAAGTGTAATTAAATGAAGAAGACTTCCTTCTTTCCCTTGTCAAGGGATGGTTGGTTGGTCATCGATTTTGGAGGATTAGGCACTTTTGTCCGCCTTTCTTCCTCATACTACTGCTCGTCTGCTCCCATGTTTTTAGGGACTATAGAAAATGTGGTGGTCCTGCAGCTACCCTTTTTTACATCATATCAGTTGGTTTTGGGATATCAATGTTAGTCATCCTGTTGTCCCTTGGTCCTGGGGGGTTACCAGGAGTTGGAGCGAGATTAATTTTCTGATTTTTGCAGCCTCTGTTGCAGAGGTGTGCTTTTTATTGGCAGCTTCTTAGCTGTCGGTCTGGAGGGTATTGTCCCTCAAATTTTGGAAAAGTATCTTTTCTGTCTCTGTGATGCTTGGTGAACGTCCAGTGCCCTAGGGCCTTTGGATGGGCTGTGCTTGCATCTTTTAGGGTTCTCCGTATGAGTTATTACCATGGTTCCTCAGGGGTTCCTAGTCTGTGACCGGCTCAGTTTTCTTGGTGCCCAGTTGTTTGGTCTTGACTAGGATATCTGTCCAGACCTCCTAGTTGGATCCCGAGTGATTCAGCCCTTAAGGTTGAGGCATCCGCTTGCTCCTTCGGGCGGAGACTTAAAATGGACTTCATGGCTTGTTAGCTGCCTAGCAAGCGGGAGATTGATCTCTTATTCAGCCGTTCCACTTTATAGGTGGACTCGCTGGCTGTCTATTTGCTCTTGGAGCGGCTGTTACAGTCGGAGGGTGCCCTTTCAGTCGATTTTGTTTTTGCCGTCTGTTCGATGACATATGCTCCGTACCCGTGGGTGAGCAGGTGTCTTTATTTCCCTCCCCTTAGGGGGAGCGGGTTATACCATGGTGTCCGTCTAATGCTCGGAGGGGGGTCCCTCGACCTTGTGGTGCAGTCATGTTGAAGCGGATTCATTGTGTTCACACTGTTGTCAGTGTGTGGTCTCCCTTTGTCTCGGAGCTCACCTTCCTGTAGGGAAGGAGTCTGGGTACTGGAACCCGAGATCGTACTACGTTCTGTTCTGGCTTGGTGGTTTGGCATGCCAAGCTTGTTACATATGGTCAGTTTGCCTACCTTTTGTTACCGTTTAGTCCTTGTTTGAGTTCTGGGTAATACAGGGATTTATTTCCTTATCTTCGGACATGCCAGGCGTTTTTGGTGCAGAGCCTTTGTCTCGAAGTAGCCCATATAACCTAATGGTGGGTTTTTGAGGCTTTGCAACTTGAGTTGTTGGTTCGAATCCAGCTGTGGGCTGGTTTTTCTTTCTTGGGCATGAGGCCTATGGATCGGTTGAGTTTTTGATCGTGTTCTTCTCCAGATCTTGTGATCTCTCTAGAGGTGGAGATTGGAGGAGTTTTTACTCAGCATGTTTATTCTGTTTCCCTATTTTGGAAGGGAGTGAGTTCCTGCACTTCCGGAGGGTTTCCTCTGTGGGAGTCTCCTGGTGCAGTTTATAACTTGATAGGCTAGTGTTCGTGACTGATGTCTACTAGTCTTGTGTGGCAGAGTGGGAGCTCCATCTGGAGCACGATAAGTGCTTATGCTGCTAATTGTTGGCAGTTCTGGGGAATATCTGCTTATTCCATGATAGCTCTTCTCAAGTGCAGACTGCACTCTATGTGAGTTATGGGTTCTGCTCCGTCTTCGGGGTTGCCTTTGAATCAAATCTTGGTCCTTTAGACTTTTTCCAGATTGGGGTAGGTTTTTTTTTCTCTCTTAATTCTGGTAGGTTGTTGGAGTTTATTTCAATTTTTCTTTGTCTTGCTGCAACCTGCAGTTGCGCTCGATTGTGTTGGGGTTCCTTTTTTTACCCTAGTTGCTGAGATGTTAGATCTCTTGTTGAATGTTTTTTTTCCTTTTTCTCTTCTAGGAATATGTGGAATCGGTACGGCCTTGGAGCCGGTGGGACTTGTCTCTTCGGGGGCTTTGTGCTCGGTGGAATCTAGTACCTTTGAGCGGTCTCTATCTGGGCTTTGCTGGATAACTGTTGGGCAGTTACTTAGTTATTTTCAGTCCTTTTTGTTCTGCTCGGTAAAGCAGTTGTTGTTTTGGTTTGGGTATTTTCAGTCTGTGGTACCCTTTCCATTGGCCCCCTTGTCTACCCGCCCTTTTTTGCATTTAGTATGAGGGAAGTGGGGGAGGTATTTAAGCCTTTGGCTGGGGCATCTCTGCCTCTTCCTGGTGGCCAGGTTCTGAATTCCCAAAAGTAATGAATGCAGCTGTGGACTCTCCCCTCAGAAGAAAAGAAAATGAGCAGGTAAGCATAATTTAAGTTTTTACACTACTTTTTCTTATAATATCTAATTCCCTTGCAGATCACGTTCCAGTTACGCCATATTTTAAAAGCACGATGCGATCCAGTCCCAGCTGCAAATGGATTAATAAGGTTTCATTGTGATCCTACCTTTTGGGCTAAAAATGTAGTTAATTTAGGTAAGAATCTTTAACATATATTACATTTCAATATCTTTATTCAAGGTACAATATTATGACAATGCTGACAGTACCCTTATATAAAAAAGAATCACCTGGTTCACCTTGCAAATCACCTCTGTTTGTTAGATATTTTCCCCCCTCCTGTCTTTTGTTATTCATATAAAAGCTTTCTATAGGATTTTGGAGTAGACTTGTTTCTCTGAGAATGGTTTATACCTTTCCCATCTAATTTGGCTAGCTTGTCATTGATATGTAGGAAACTGGTACTGGTATTTTAAAATGTACTAATCTTGCAGTTATGGAGACAAGTCATGGAGTGCTTCTCACGGGGGGAGATAGTCTGAATGAAACTGAAAAATAATGGAAAACATAATTTATGCTTACCTGATGATGAATTCATTTCTTTCATGGTGGTGAGAGTCAATGATTCTTTACTCCTGAGAATTACTTTTCCCTGCCACTAGGAGTCAAAAATTCCCAAACTCCAAGAACTCTATAAAACCCCTCCCACCTCACAGGTACCTCAGTCTAACATATAGTCAAGCAAATGAGGTAGAAAAGAAATACAAGCAAAAAAAAAATAAGTCCACAAGAAAAAACACAGGGTGGGGTCTAATGGACTGTCACCACAATGAAAGAAATTAATTTATCAGGTAAGCATAAATTGTTTTCTTTCATGCAGGTGTTGATAGTCCACAATCCATTATTCTTGGGACCTAATGCCCACGCTTTGGAGTTCCGCGAGTAATTAGACCCAAAGGGCGGGATTTAAGAAACTTTTTTTTTTTCTCACGTAGACTAAATCCACAACCCCAAAAGAACCTAAAAAGGGCATAACAATTAAAATGAATCAACAGGCAAAATAAAATCAACCTGAGACAACAGCCTGAAGGACTTTCCTACCAAAGGCTGCCTCAGAAAAAGCAAAAATGGTAGAATTTAGTAAAAGTATGCAAAAGAAGACCAAGTAGCTGCCTTGCATATTTGATCAACTGAAGCCTCATTCTTAAAAGCCCAAGAAGTGGCAACTGACCTAGTAGAATGAGCAGTAATCCGTTTAGGTGGAGGCTGACCTTACCTCCAAGTAAGCCTTATGGATCAGAAGTTTCAACCAGGAAGCCAAAGAAATGGCAGCAACTTTCTTTCCTTTCCTGGAACCAGACAAGTGAACAAACTAGCATCAACATAATACTTCAACGCTCTAACAACATCAAAATTATGCAGAAATCGTTCCAAAGAAATTTTAGGATTATAACACAATGAAGGAACAACTATTTCCTAACTGATATGGTCTGAAGACACAACCTTAGGCAAGAAATAATTATTGGTCCTTAGGGCTGCCTTATCCTTATGAGAATTAAGATAAAGGGGGATCATATGAAATAGCATATAACTCAAACTCTTCTAGCAGGTAAAATAGCCAAAAGGAACAAAACATTTTAAAGAAAGATGCTTAATATATTTTAATATATTAGTATATCCACGTTATGCATAGGCTCAAAATGAGGCGCCTGCAAAATCTTGAAAACCATGTTAGGACTCCAAGGAGAAGAAATTGGTTTAACTACAGGCTTAATTCTAGCCAAAGCCTGAAGAAAACCACAAATGTCTGGAAGATTAGCAATCCTCTTGTGGAATAGAACTGAAAGAGCTGAAATCTGACCCTTCAATGAATCCTTATCCAAATCATCCTGTAAGAACTGCAAAATTCTAGAAATTTTAAAAGAAGGCTGTGAAAAGCTATGATCCGAACACCAAGAAATAAAGGTCCTCCAAACCTTATAATAATTTTTCCTTGTTGTAGCTTATGATCCTGTATTAGAGTCTCAATAACAGAATCAGAGAACCCTCTCTGCTTATGAACTATTCGTTCAATCTCCATGCTATCAAGCTTAGAGTTGAGATCCTATGGAAAAATGGACCTTGAGACAGAAGGTCTGTACGCAAAGGAAGTGGCCAAAGAGGGCAGCTGGACATCTGAACCAAATTTGCATACTAAACTCTGCAAGACCAAACTGGAGCAATTAGAATCACTGATTCTTCTTCTTGTCTGATTCTGGCAATCGCCCTAGGAAGAAGAACCAGCAGTGGAAAAAACGTAAGCTAGTTGAAAAGACTATGGAACTATCAGAGCATCCACAGACATTTGAGGATCCCTGGACCTCACACAGTATTTGGGAAGTTTGTTGTTCAACGAGAGGCCATCAGATCTATTTCTGGAAGACCCCAAAGATCCACTATCTGATTTAAACATATCCAGATGAAGACACCACTTTACTGGATGCAATGACTGACTGAGAAAATCTGCTTCCTTTTTTCCACTCCAGGAATATGAAAAGCAGAAATTAGACAATTCACTTCTGCTTAGGAAAGAAATTGTGATACTTTCCTTTTGGCTAGGCTAGGGAACTGTGAGTTCCCCTTTGAGGATTGACATAAGCCACTGCTGTTACGTCTGTCTGAACATAGAGGTAAGACTCCTTTTTCAACAGAGGCCAACTCTAAAGGGCTCTGAAAATTGCAGGGAATTCTAAAACATTTATAGTTAACCTCGCCTCCTTGTGGTTTGAGACACCTAGACAGCCCGATAACCTGAAAGACTTGCATCTGTAGTGATCACAGACCAAGTAGAATTAACAAAAGAAGCCCCCTGCATAATAAGCCGATGATTCAGCCACCAATAGAGAGACGGTCTTGTTCTAAAGTCTAGATGTATCCATTGAGATAGCGGAGTATGATCACTGCACCATTGCCGAGGCATACAAAGCTGAAGAGGCCAATTGTGACAATGGAGACCTAACACCTCCATGAAAAAAGAGCAACCAACGGAAAAGAAAGAGGCTGAAGGTATAGACAGGCGGACACTAACTTCATCCTCCTCAGATATATCAAGAATACGGAAACTGAATCTTTCTGAACCCCAGAAAAAACTTTTTTTTACAAGGTGGTGATAGTCCACGAAAATCCTTCATCACCTGGCCACCATTAGGAGGAAAAAACACCCCACAACAAAGCTTTAAGTATCCCTCCTCCTTCCCTTTCCATCCCAGTAGTTCTTTGCTTCGTCAAGGAAACGCCAAGGATAGAAGTGTTCAGAATTACAAGGATATTCCAAATTTTCCTGGAAGAGAGGAGCATAGGAGAATACTGGCTGTGCAATGTAAATCTCCTCTCTGGAGTTGTGCTCACAAGCCGGCCACGAGTATCGCTGGGACAGCCTCCTCCTCTTTGGCCATGATGATGTACTCTGCAGTATATTCACTGGTGTTAAAGCTGGTCAAGTACCCATGTGTCTCACACAGCCCACAGGCTGCAAAGGTACAGTTGCCACATAGCCAGTTTAGCATCTTAACACAGATTATAGCCTATAACACTAAGCTATGACTGGGATTCATATTAGTCTGTCAGGTGTAGATGGTTTGTACAGCGTCTTGTATCAAGCAGCTTAGTGTCAGTTACTTATTTGACAGTTGCCTTTTAAAGGGACAGTCAAGTCCAAAAAAAACTTTCATGATTTTAATAGGGAATGTAATTTTAAACAACTTTCCAATTTACTTTTATCACCAATTTTGCTTTGTTCTTTTGGTATTCTTAGTTGAAAGCTAAACCTAGGAGGTTCATATGCTAATTTCTTAGACCTAGAAGACTGCCTCTTATCTGAATGCATTTTGACCTCTAGAGGGCATTAGTTCATGTGTTTCATATAGATAACATTAAGCTCATGCATGTGAAGTTACCCTGGAGTGAGCACTGATTGGCTAAAATGCAAGTCTGTCAAAACTGAAATAAGGGGGCAGTTTGCAGAAGTATAGATACAAGGTAATCACAGAGGTAAAAAGTGTATTTCTATAACAGTGTTGGTTATACAAAACTGGGGAATGGGTAGTTAAGGAATTATCTTTCTTTTTAAACAAAAAATTCTGGTGTTGACTGTCCCTTTTAAAGTTAAGGGGCTTACAGAATATATTGTGTAATGTGTAGTTTCTCCCCCCCCCCACAATATGTTCTTCACTTTGTGTTTTTACTATACTGGCCCTTTTTTAAAATTGCAGCCATTTTTAGTGCTCCTCTCTGTAATTGAAGGCAGTAGGTGCTGGACTTCTAGTTTAGGCTTGCATGACAGTGCACATTGGAGCTGTTCTGGACAGTAAGGGTTAAACGTGTCCCGCCTTCTTTCTTTTCTCTATCCACCATCTTCCTGTCAGACTTACAGGACGGCAGTACACCTGAGGATTCCGGGCTTTCCCTGTTGTCATTGCTACTAGAGGGGGTAAGGCCCTATGCCAGAGCTGAGGGGGCTGTTGAATTATTTTTGAGGAAACATTTGTAATAGATGCACTGCTTTTTTCTTAGCTCCTTTATACAACACACTGAATCTCTTAGTAGGTTACTAGTGTGTCTTTCTTTATTTGTGACTACTGTTGTCGAGCTTACTATTCTATGTATGCTTGGTGCAACCCTTAGGTTCATTTGTGTATTACTCTGTATCCTGCAATGTAGCTCCCTAATAGAAAACAGGAGAGAAGGCCTTTTAAGAACACACTGCTAATTGGATTGTACATTTCTACATGGCCGCAGTATAGATATTATGCATTTAGAATATACATGTATTAAATGCTTGTGCTATAAGCCTTATCCACCTAGAAGGTTGAGTTAGCTATAGCTCTCATTTCATTATGGTTCTTGCTGTAAATGGCAGGAGTTTCAGCAACATTCTAGTCTGTACTGAGATAATATACCACCGAAATGTAATATTTGCTACTCCTTTTGTGGCTAACCCTGCTGGGATTGCAGTAGCATTCCAACTCTTGCCAATTTTTAATGTTTTTTTTCTGATGGTTTGATTACTATGGCCCTTGCTAGTTGGCACAAGTATAAATGTACTTCCCTGTATTAAGGGTGGGGTATCTGCCATTTTCTATGGTACCGTGACCCTAACCTTGTTGAGCAAGGGTTGGCAAAGTAATATATTATCTTTAAACCTATATCTAAGTCAGTGTAGTTTTTTCCTTTACCAAGAGTCAGTCAAGGAAATACATTTCTAAGAGTTGAACAAGCTTGGTGGTTTCATTTACTCCGTCAACAAAATTTAAAGGTTTCCTGTTCTAGATAGTAAGTGGGAACTTTGAAAGGCCATTCCTAATAGGGGATAAAGCTATCTCTTCAACTAGAGGGACCACGATTCTTTTCGAAGACAGCACATCTGTCAGTGAGCTTATGATTAGGTTTTTGTTTCTATTAGCTATGGGTTTGCTGGTTTCATATTTTGAATGTGATTATCTTAAAGCACGATCAAGAACATATTTGCTGTTTGTTGGCAATCTCAGGGTCTACTGTTATTCTTTGCTGTGTAATGAATCAGATTCATGATCGGTGGAAGACCCCTGATTATCAGAATTAACCTCCCCCATGTGTAAACATTGCAGCTTCATGACTAGAAACCTTAATCTCAGCAGGTTTAGAGCTAATAGAAGATAAATTCTGAACTGACCTTTTTACGCTTACTTGAAGGAGTCATGGACGACAACATTTCAGACACACTGGATTGCATAAAATACTTGACCCAAGGGGTGAAAACAATAGGATTATCCTGTAAGGAACAGAGGGGGCAGTAAAACAATTAGAAGCATGAGCAACACCAGATTGGTCAGAATGCATTAGAATATTAATACATGTATTGCATAAGTTTGCCAGAGGTAAAACCTCAGCCTGTTTATAATACAAACATTTAACACTGGTAGGAAAGAGTTCAGATGAACCAGCTTCTAAGGCAGATTTAAGGATAGTCAGAAGGCTCCATAACTGCAGATAACTAATACAGAAGTTAAGTGCAGAAAAAACAAGCATACCGATAGAGAAATATCCCCATTTAAACAGCTCTTGAAGAAAGGGAAACTCCCCCTCTGAAAGAAGCTCTGTTTTTTTTAAAAAAAAGAAAACTTACAAATTCAAAAATCATTTAAGCATCTGACAACTAGATAGTGCATGGGCCTGGAAGCCAAAGTGGGTCAAACATATACCCGTGTAAAAACATTAAAATATGACTGCTTGTGAAAATGACTTGTACTAATAAATACATTATAGAGTTTTTAAAGGGGAATTTCCTAAAAAAATATATATGTCCCAAGGATATATGTGTATATATATATATATATATATGTGTATATATATATATATATATGTATGTATATATATATATATATATATATATATATATATGTGTATATGTATATTACAATAACCAAAGAGGCTTATAGAGTGCCAAATACAAAATATAGTACTTACCAATAGGCACCCCACTACTGGAGGAAACCTGTAGGAAGCTAAAACCAGTGCTGAAAGGATAACCGCTGAGGATCTGGAATAGGAGTATATTGACAAACCAACAGGAGACGGCAAAGGTCAAGGCCCTGTCACTCCTGTGGAAAGGCTTGTGACTAGATCCAGGTGATACAGGTGGTGAGAGTCCACGATCCATTACATATGGGAATTACTCTTCCCTGCCACTAGGAGAAGGCAAAGATTCCCAAGAGCTTTATAAAACCCCTCCCACCTCACAGGTACATCAGTCTTGTCTTTTCCTCAAGTGGAGAAAGGTGAAGAATAAAGATGTGCATTTCATTCTTCAGGTAGAGAGGTGACTGAGTTGAGGACCATTTACCCTCATCGTACAGTAATTGTTGAAGGGATGTATTTGGAGTCTAGGTAGTGGTATATATTTTACCTATTGGTATTAAGTCACAAGCTTTTCCATGTATGTTACAGGGTCTTGTTCTTTGCTTCCTTCTGTTGGTTCGTCAATATACTCCTCCTGTTGGTCATCTATATTCTGTCAATATATTATGTTTTGGCTTCCTACTGGTTTACTATAGTAGTAGAGTGCCTATTTGGTAAGTACTTTATTTTTTTTTTATCTTGTTTTTTTTTTTTTTTAAGAAATTCAAAATTAAAATAGTTCACATTACTTATTATTGTACAGCAAAGTAGTGGATTGATAAATACAGGTGTATAGTACCCGCAGTGTCCAATGGCAATTTATAGTCTTATGGAGTTTTGTAACGTGGTATACAAATTGACACTCTTCAAGTTTTTGTTTGGTATTCCAGTACTTTATTTTTAATTATATGTTTGGTACTCTAAATGATTGCTGGACATTTTTGCCTGCATACTTTTTTTGATGCACATCAACTCTTGGGCTTGCATGCATCTGCATGTTGGTGTACGTTTTGATACTTTTTTTTTTTTTTTTTTAGTATGACACCAGATTGAAGCGTTCCTCCTCTTATGCTATTTAGATAACAGGTGTCCTGTGTACTATCACATCTCTGCTTTTATAATTTTCCAATTTGTAAGTTTTTAAAAGTTCTTTTCAGAGGGGGTAAGTGTTTCCCTTTCTTTAAAGCTTTTTTTGGGGGATATTACTCTTTAGCTGTATGCTTGTTTTTTTCCCCTGCACTTTATGTATAAGTTCCTTGCAGTTATATGGAGCCTTCTGACTCTGTCCCTTAATCTGCCTTAGAAGCTGGGTCATCTTAACACTTTCTTACCAATGTTAAATGTTTATATTGTTAATAAGCTAAGTTTTTTTTATCTCTGGCTATCATATGCAATAAATTATTAATATTCTAATGCATTATTACCTATCTAGCACTGCTCTTACTTCTAAGGGTGTTACTGCTCCTTTTGTTTGTTTCTTACAGGAGAATACTGCTGATTCCTGGAGTCAAGGATTTTCTACAGTCGAATTTGTCTGAAATGTTGGTGGCCATACGTCCTTTAAGCATAAAAGGTCAGGTAATTACGGTCTACTAGCTCTAAGCCTGCTGAAGGTTATCCCTATTGCAGTCTATGTGATTGTTGAGGAGTCCACAAGTAATAACATAAAGTGAGTGGTTTAAAAAACTTATTTCTTTTACAAGATATGACGATTCCACATATTTCATCCTTATGGAATTATGCCTCCTGGTCAGCAGGAGGAGGCAAAGAGCACCACAGCAGAGCTGTATATATAGCTCCTCCCTTCCCTCCCACTCCAATCATTCTCTTTGCCTGTGTTAGTGATAGGAAGAGGTAAAGTGAGGTGTTAGTTTAGATTCTTCAATCAAGTGTTTATTATTTTTAAATGGTGCCAGTGTGTACTATTTTCTCAGGGTACAGCTTTAGGGTCTGTGCAGATTACATCCGTCCTCTGTGACTTCCAATGGGGGCTGCCCTGATGCATATGGTCTTAGAAAGTTTATCTAAGACTCAGTTGTTCCCACAGATTCTGGACCTCTTGCAGTGTGGGAAGAGTCATGTTACTCAACATGGAGGTATGTGCAGTCTTTTGTTTTTCTGTGGTACCTCAGAAAGGACTCTCTCTCTCTCTCTCTCTCTCTCTCTAAGCTGACCTATGCCTTATTTATCTAGCTTGTGTAAGAGACCTCTAAAGGGGTATACAGAGATGCTATCATTATGGGATAATGATTGATATGGGGTGCGGTTGAAGGGTATGTTTCACCTTTATTAAACCTTTTGATGTGTGGGCTGACGCTGGGGTTGCGGAGTGAATTCCGATCACATAGATACTGTATATGCTTGCGGCATGGCTGCAGGGGAACTGGCTTCATGTGTGGCACTGTTTTTTTGGAGTGCAATACTCCGGTGGCTCCATTGTTGTTTTTTATTACAAAGGTTCTGGGCTGCGCGGGAGTTCCGCTTTGAAACGCCCACAATGGGCGGGACATTTTTCGCGTGAACAGACGCAGCACAGTGCCTAGCTGGGAGTTGGTCGGACGACTCCGGTGTCTTCTGTCTGGACCGCATGGGTAGTGGAACTCAGGCGGTCTAGACACTTGCTGCACGAGTACCGTTTGTTGTCTGTGTGAGGGGGCAGGTAAGCGCCGCAGCAGAGCTGTGGTGAGGTTTAAAAACTGAAGTTTTTATTTTGAAGGTGCAGTTTGTTAAACAAGGTTAATCTGACTACTAATGGGATACAAATAATTTCAATCTTATTGCAAGCCACAATTATTAGTGTTTTCTTTAGCTGCACAAGGGTGCTGCACAAAAGTTTTTTTCATATTTTCTTAAAGGCACAGTAGTTTTATTAACTAAACAACTAGATTGTGCATAAGGAATGTTTCTATGCTAAATAAATAGATTGTGCATACAAAGTGTTTGAGGTCTACAGTTTCTGTTTTTTGTTATGGATGACCTTGAAGCCAGTACTTGTTCCATGTGTTTAAATGCCATTGTGGAACCCCCGCTTACTTTTTGTCCCTCATGCACTGAGAGGGCACTGCAATGTAAAGAACACATTTTTCTTAATAAAGATATAGCGTAGGATGCTTCTCAGACTGAGGAGACTCATGGTATGCCAATTCTTTCTCCCCAAGCGTCACAGCCTTTAACACCCACTCAAGCGTCCACTTCATTTACTCTGCAGGATATGGCTGCAGTTATGTCATCCACCCTTACAGAAGTGTTATCCAAGTTGTCAGTATTACAGGGCAAACGGAGCAGGACAGACACCACTTTGGTTCTTGCGACTTCTGATACTTTGATGGCTATCTCCGATGTGCCCTCCCAGGAATCTGATTTGGGGGGTAGGGAGCTTTTATCTGAGGGGGAGCTTTCCGACTCGGGGAGTGCGTTGCCTCAGATTGACTCGGACGTCATGTCCTTCAGATTTAAGCTTGAACACCTCTGCCTGTTACTTCGAGAGGTTTTAGCGACTCTGGATGACTGTGACTCTATTGTGGTACCACCAGAGAAATTGTGTAAGATGGACAAATACTTAGAGGTTCCTTCTTATTCTGATGTGTTTCCGTTTCCTAAGAGAATTTCGGAAATTGTTACGCGGAAATGGGAAAGACCGGGTATCCCATTCTCACCTTCTCCTAATTTTAAGAAAATGTATCCTATAGCTGACACTGTTTAGGATTCTTAGTAAACGGTCCCTAAGGTGGAGGGAGCTATATCTACCCTGGCTAAGCGTACAACTATTCCTATTTAGGACAGTTGTGCTTTCAAAGATCCTATGGATAAAAAGTTGGAGGGTCTTATAAAAAAAGTTATTTATTCATCAGGGTTTTGTATTACAACCGACGGCTTGTATTGTACCAGTTACAACTGCGGCTGCCTTTTGGTTTGACGCCTTAGAAGAGTCTCTTAAAACTGAGACTCCTTTAGAGGAAATACTAGATAGAATTAAGGCCCTTAAGCTGGCTAATTCTTTTATTACGGATGCCGCCTTTCAGATCGCCAAGCTGGCGGCTAAGAATGCAGGATTTGCCATTTTAGCGTGTAGAGCTTTATGGTTAAAATCTTGGTCTGCTGATGTGTCATCTAAGTCAAAGCTTTTGGCTATTCCTTTCAAAGGAAAAACCCTATTCGGGCCTGACTTGAAAGAAATAATTTCTGACATTTCGGGAGGTAAGGGTCATCTCCTACCTCAGGATAAAGCAGCTAAACAAAGGGGTAAACAGAATAATTTTCGTTCCTTTCGAAATTTCAAGGGAGTCTCCTCTTCTTCTTCCGCTAAACAGGAAGGGAATTTTGCACAAGCCAAGTCCATCTGGAGACCCAATCAGGCTTGGAACAAGGGTAAACAACCCAAAAAGCCCACTGCTGTTCCCAAGACAGCATGAAGGTGCGGCCCCCGATCCGGGACCGGATCTAGTAGGGAGCAGAATTTCTTTCTTTGTCCAGGCTTTTATAAGAGACGTTCAGGATCCCTGGACACTGGAAATCGTGTCTCAGGGGTTTCTGCTGGAGTTCAGAAATTCTTTTCCAAGGGGAAGGTTTCTTCTTTCACGATTGTCTGTAGACCAGATAAAAAAAATTAGGCGTTGGGGGCGTGTCCGAGCAGCGTTCCTGACAGGACGCATTCACTATTAGCTCAGAAGGAACTCTCTATAATCCGCCGATTTAGGAGCCTTTAACAACTATAACACCTAGACATCTTAATATATTGGAGTCACTGAAGCAGCGGTGATCATAACATATCATAGGTTTGTTGTTTCTATGATATTGGAGCTTTAGTTTGGACGAGCAAGACCTAGGGCGGCGGCCTGTTAATAGGCAACGACCCCCCCCCCCCCGGCTCCTCCGGGTAACCAGTGCAGACTTTACTTTTCTGATAACGCATTGAGTTACAAGAAGCTACCCACTTGTGGACGTATATAACCCTTCCGAACACAAAGTAAAACAGGCATACGGTGCCTAATACTGCATGGACAAGATGGCCGCTATGAGAGAGAGAACAGCACACGAAAGCCTTCCAGCACGATGGCGCAAGTTTGAACTACTGTGCCAACAATTAATTGATAAGGCTCCGTTTGACAATCTTATGAAGCTCCTTACTCTTGCACCGGCCGATAACGCTGCAAAGCCTGTCCCCGCTAAGATATGCAAACAAGAAGGGCCCTCAGTAGCCATCTTACCCCGCGAATCCCAGCGGGCCGGGTCAGCAGTGAAGATGACAGATGGTTCACGCGCAGCAGCTCCGGAGCAAACAAGCCCAACTAGCTATGAGATTCTGGATACACCCGGCAGGTCTATCTATCTTCAGTGGAAGAAGGCGCATAACTTATTTGCGGTAGATTGAGGAGGTGCCGGGAAGGACCTCCAGGAGGCAGCGGCTGAGCTGAAACTTCTAACCACATGGGCAGCCATATTGGGCACCACTGACCTACAACGTTTGTTTCCAGAACCAGCCCAAGCAAAGCCGGACACTTTACAATTGCCATCTGATCCGGTGACTACAAATAGAACTTCTTTGCTTCTGCGGAAACATCCTCCTAATACCCTGCTCAAAGACTCACATAATATCGCTGGAGTAATCCCAAATGGGTAAACTGAGTCTGGTGGCATATTATAACACAGAATGTTATCTGGCAAGATGTCGGTCCCTAATCTAGTTATTTTGTTATGTGTTTCAGTTATTTGTTTAATAGGTTTGGGTCCGTTGTATGTTGTGATTAGCAACCTCTCCACACTGTTGGGCTCCACAAGACATTGTCTTAAGATAACAGTACTTCCGTACACCTCTTAATATTATTGTGATGCTGCTTTCCAATCAATATCATAACACTCTGCTTGTCTCAGTTCCTATTGGGGATACGGGGGGTCCCTGAGGGAACATAATAGGCAATAACATCGTATCCCAGGACAACACAGTATATACCCACAGATTGTCATGTCATACATTAGCTTGGTGGCCAGCGGCCGGGGCACCGGGCGAAGCAGGTTATAGCTTGCATTTTATAATGTACTGTGGGCTTCAATGTAAATAGAATCGGATAAAATGTATGTAGACTGTAAAATGTACTCTCATATTTTACTTGTGGACCATACATAACCCAAACGTGCTGCAGACAATGAGGTTGCTATTAAGTTTTTGTGCATCCATCACAATTTTAACTCCCAGATCTGGTACATAACGAGCAGCAATTTTCTCCTCATGATTGGGGTTATGTTATTTTGTATAAAGATAAGCTATAGAATATGCTAATAATATTCTTCTCCAGATTGATGCGGGATGGCTCAGTCCACGCCACCTCTTTTTGAATACTTAACTCTATGTGTGTTACATTTTCTTATTTTTTGTTTTCCTTTTAACTCTTTGTTTCTAGTATGACCCCCTGGACTTTTAATAAGCTAACAGTTAGGGTCCAAGAGTGACCTGCATTTGTGTTTTATGGGGTCAAAAAAAAACACAATTTATGCTTACCTGATAAATTTATTTCTCTAGTGGTGTATCCAGTCCACGGATCATTCATTACTTATGGGATATTCTCTTTCCCAACAGGAAGTTGCAAGAGGACCCACAGCAAAGCTGTTATATAGCTCCTCCCCTTCCTACCATATCCAGTCATTCGACCGAAAACAAGCAGAGAAAGGAGAAACCATAGGGTGCAGTGGTGACTGTAGTTTAAATTTAAAAATAACCTGCCTTAAAATGACAGGGCGGGCCGTGGACTGGATACACCACTAGAGAAATAAATTTATCAGGTAAGGAAGGTACCACTGCCTGTAAAACCTTTCTCCCAAAAATAGCCTCCGAAGAAGCAAAAGTATCAAATTTGTAAAATTTTGAAAAAGTATGAAGCGAAGACCAAGTCGCCGCCTTGCAAATCTGTTCAACAGAGGCCTCATTTTTAAAGGCCCAGGTGGAAGCCACAGCTCTAGTAGAATGAGCTGTAATCCTTGCAGTGGGCTGCTGTCCAGCAGTCTCATAGGCTAAGCGTATTATGCTTCTTAGCCAAAAAGAAAGAGAGGTTGCCGAAGCCTTTTGACCTCTCCTCTGACCAGAGTAAACAACAAACAAAGCAGATGTTTGCCGAAAATCCTTAGTAGCTTGTAAGTAAAACTTTAAAGCACGAACCACGTCCAAATTGTGTAATAGACGTTCCTTCTTTGAAGAAGGATTAGGACACAAGGATGGAACCTTAAGAACCTTGGTGGAGCAACAGGTTTAAATACAGGCTTGATTCTGACTAAAGCCTGACAAAAAGCCTGAACGCCTGGAACGTCTGCCAGACGCTTGTGTAAAAGAATAGACAGAGCAGAAATCTGTCCCTTTAAGGAACTAGCTGACAAACCTTTTTCCAAGCCTTCTTGGAGAAAAGATAATATCCTAGGAATCCTGACCTTACTCCATGAGTAGCCCTTGGATTCACACCAATAAAGATATTTACGCCATATTTTATGGTAAATTTTCCTGGTGACAGGCTTTCGTGCCTGTATTAAGGTATCAATGACTGACTCGGAGAAGCCACGCTTTGATAAAATCAAGCGTTCAATCTCCATGCTGTCAGTCTCAGAGAAATTAGATTTGGATGGAGGAAAGGACCCTGAAGTAGAAGGTCCTGTCTCAGAGGCAGAGTCCATGGTGGAAAGGATGACATGTCCACTAGGTCTGCATACCAGGTCCTGTGTGGCCACGCAGGCGCTATTAAAATCACTGATGCGATGCTCTCTCCTGCTTGATCTTGGCAATCAGTCGAGGGAGCAGAGGAAACGGTGGAAACACATAAGCCAGGTTGAAAGACCAGGGCGCTGCTAGAGCATCTATCAGCGTTGCCCTGGGGTCCCTGGACCTGGATCCGTAACAAGGAAGCTTGGCATTCTGTCGAGACGCCATGAGATCCAGTTCTGGTTTGCCCCAGCGATGAATCACTTGTGCAAACACCTCCGGATGGAGTTCCCACTCCCCCGGATGAAAAGTCTGTCGACTTAGAAAATCCGCCTCCCAGTTCTCTACACCTGGGATATGGATAGCTGATAGATGGCAGGAGTGAAACTCCGCCCAGCGAATTATCTTGGCGACTTCTAACATCGCTTGGGAACTTCTTGTTCCCCCTTGATGGTTGATGTAAGCCACAGTCGTGATGTTGTCCGACTGAAATCTGATGTACCTCAGAGTTGCTAACTGAGGCCAAGCCTGAAGTGCATTGAATATCGCTCTTAGTTCCAGAATATTTATTGGAAGGAGAGACGACTCCTGAGTCCACAATCCCTGAGCCTTCAGGGAGTTCCAGACTGCACCCCAACCTAGAAGGCTGGCATCTGTTGTTACAATCGTCCAATCTGGCCTGCGAAAGGTCATACCTTTGGACAGATGAACCCAAGATAGCCACCAGAGGAGAGAATCCTTGGTCTCTTAGTCCAGATTCAGTTGAGGGGACTAATCTGTGTAATCCCCGTTCCATTGACTGAGCATGCATAGTTGCAGCGGTCTGAGATGTAAGCGTGCAAACGGCACTATGTCCATTGCCGCTACCATTAAGCCGATTACTTCCATACACTGAACCACCGAAGGGTGCGGAATGGAATGAAGAACCCGGCAGCAATTTAGAAGCTTTGATAACCTGGACTACGTCGGGTAAATTTTCATTTCTACAGAATCTATCAGAGTCCCTAGAAAGGAAACTCTCGTGAGTGGGGATAGAGAACTCTTTTCCTCGTTCACTTTCCACCCATGCGACCTCAGAAATGCCAGTACTACGTCCGTATGAGACTTGGCAATTTGGAAGTTTGACGCCTGTATCAGGATGTCGTCTAAATAAGGTGCTACTGCTATGCCCCGCGGCCTTAGGACCGCTAGAAGCGACCCTAGAACCTTTGTAAAAATTATTGGGGCTGTAACTAATCCAAAGGGAAGAGCCACAAACTGGTAATGCCTGTCTAGAAAGGCAAACCTGAGAAACCGATGATGATCTTTGTGTATCGGAATGTGAAGGTAAGCATCCTTTAGATCCACTGTAGTCATATATTGACCCTCCTGGATCATAGGCAGGATGGTACGGATAGTTTCCATCTTGAATGATGGAACCCTGAGGAATTTGTTTAAGATCTTTAGATCCAAAATTGGTCTGAATGTTCCCTCTTTTTTGGGAACCACATACAGATTTGAGTAAAAACCCTGTCCTTGTTCCTCGTTTGGAACTGGATGGATCACTCCAATAACTAGGAGGTCTCGTACACAGTGTAAGAATGCCTCTCTCTTTATCTGGTTTGCAGATAATTGTGAAAGGTGAAATCTCCCTTTTGGGGGAGAAGCTTTGAAGTCCAGAAGATATCCCTGGGATATAATTTCCAACGCCCATGGATCCTTAACATCTCTTGCCCACGCCTGGGCGAAGAATGAAAGTCTGCCCCCCACTAGATCCGTTACCGGATAGGGGGCCGTTCCTTCATGCTGTCTTGGAGGCAGCAGCAGGTTTTTTAGCCTGCTTACCTTTGTTCCAGGTCTGGTTTGGCTTCCAGACCGCTTTGGATTGAGCAACAGTTCCCTCTTGTCTTGCATTAGAGGAGGTTGATGCCGCACCTGCCTTGAAGTTTCGAAAGGCACGAAAATTAGACTGTTTGGCCCTGGATTTGGACCTGTCCTGAGGAAGGGCATGACCTTTTCCTCCAGTGATATCAGCAATGATCTCCTTCAAACCAGGCCCGAATAAGGTCTATCCCTTGAAGGGAATGTTAAGCAGCTTAGATTTGGAAGTCATGTCAGCTGACCATGATTTAAGCCATAGCGCTTTGCGCGCCTGTATAGCAAAACCAGAATTCTTAGCCGTTAGTTTAGTCAAATGAACAATGGCATCAGAAACAAAAGAATTGGCTAGCTTAAGTGCCCTAAGTTTGCCAAGTATGTCATCCAATGGAGTCGCTACCTGTAAGGCCTCTTCCAGAGACTCAAACCAGAACGCCGCAGCAGCAGTGATAGGGGCAATGCATGCAAGGGGCTGAAGGATAAAACCTTGTTGACAAAATATTTTCTTAAGCTAACCTTCTAATTTTTTTGTCCATTGAATCTGAAAAAGCACAACTGTCCTCGACAGGAATAGTAGTCCGCTTTGCTAAAGTAGAAACTGCTCCTTCCACTTTAGGGACTGTCTGCCATAAGTCCCGTGTGGTGGCGTCTATAGGAAACCTTTTTCTAAAAATAGGAGGTGGAGAGAACGGCACACCTGGCCTATCCCATTCCTTAGTAATAATTTCTGTAAACCTTTTAGGTATTGGAAAAACATCAGTACACACCGGCACTGCAAAGTATTTATCCAGTCTACACAATTTCTCTGGCACTGCAATTGTGTCAGTCATTCAGAGCACCTAAAACCTCCTTTAGTAACACGCGGAGTTGTTCAAGCTTAAATTTAAATGTAGAAACATCAGAATCAGGTACTCTGCCTGAGTCAGAAACATCACCCACAGACTGAAGTTCTCCTTCAGCTTCAGCATATTGTGAGGCAGTATCAGACATGGATCTTAAAGCGTCAGTATGCTCTGCATTTCGTCTAACTCCAGAGCTATCTCGCTTACCTCTAAGTTCAGGTAGTCTGGCTAATACCGCTGACAGGGTATTATCCATGACTGCCGCCATGTCTTGTAAAGTAAACGCTATAGGTGCCCTTGATGTACTTGGCGCAATTTGAGCGTGAGTCCCTTGAGCGGGAGTCAAAGGATCTGACACGTGGGGAAAGTTAGTCGGCATAACTTCCCCCTCATCAGAATCCTCTGGTGATAAATTTTGCAAAGACATATGATCTTTATTGCTTAAAGTGAAATCAGTACATTTGGTACTGTTCAAAAAACGGATAAAAAAAACGACATAGACGTTTTTTAACAGTCCCAGCAAAGTGCCACAGCTTTACTGTGGCTCCTACCTTCCCCAATAAACGACTTTAGGCTCTTTAGATATGTCCTGTAGCATTCAGGGGACTCCTAAGGAAAACTGGATGCCTCAGTCTGTAATTTTAACTGCGCAATAAAGCGCTAAAATAGGCCCCTCCCACTCATATTACAACAGTGGGAAGCCTCAGGAAACTGTTTCTAGGCAAAAATAAAGCCAGCCATGTGGAAAAAATTAGGCCCCAATAAAGTTTTATCACCAAGCATATATAAAAAACGATTAAACATGCCAGCAAACGATTTATATAGCATATCTAAAAGGGTAATACCCCTGAGAGTAAGCATGATACTAGTCGTTATTAAATCACTGTATTCAGGCTTAACTTACATTTATCAGGAATCAGCAGCATTTTCTAGCATTTCCAATCCTAGAAAAAATTATAACTGCACATACCTGATAGCAGAATAAACTGCACGCCATTCTCCCTCTGAAGTTACCTCACTCCTCAGACATGTGTGAGAACAGCAATGGATCTTAGTTACAACCTGCTAAGATCATAGAAAACTCAGGCAGATTCTTCTTCTATCTCTGCCTGAGAAACAATAGCACTACTCCGGTACTATTTAAAATAACAAACTTTTGATTGAAGAAAATAAACTAACTATTTTTCACCACTTTCCTCTTACTACCTCCATGCGCGTTGAGAGTTGCAAGAGAATGACTGGGTATGGTAGGAAGGGGAGGAGCTATATAACAGCTTTGCTGTGGGTCCTCTTGCAACTTCCTGTTGGGAATGAGAATATCCCATAAGTAATGGATGATCCGTGGACTGGATACACCTTACTAGAGAAATGAGGACTTTCTCTACTTCTGAGCAATAGATGACTACTGTATTATTTTCTCTATATGATATGCTGCGCATTAGTTGTTTGATGCAATGCTTTCTATATATGACATGTATAAATTTCTCTTTCCTCAATAAAAAATTAACAAAAAAAAAAAAAAAGGGGCGTTCTTACGTTGTGTAAGAGACCTCTCCACTATGGGAGTAATCTGTCCCGTTCCAATGCAGGAACAGAGACAGGGGTTTTACTCAAATCTCTTTGTAGTTCCCAAAAAAGAGGGACCGTTCCGACCCATTTTAGACCTCAAAAGTCTAAACAAGTTTCTCAGAGTTCCATCTTTCAAGATGGAGACCATTCGGACTATACTTCCATTGATCCAGGACGGTCAATATATGACTACCGTGGACTTAAAGGATGCATATCTGCATATTCCTATCCACAGAGATCATCACCAGTTCCTAAGGTTTGCCTTCCTGGACAAACATTTTCAGTTTGTGGCTCTTCCTTTTGGACTGGCCACAGCACCCAGGATCTTCACGAAGGTTCTAGGATCTCTGCTGGCGGTTCTCAGACCGCGGGGCATTGCAGTGGCGCCTTATCTGGACAATATTCTGATCCAGGCGTCGTCAGATCAGCTGACAAGAACTCATACAGATATGGTTCTGTCCTTTCTAAGGACTCACGGGTGGAAGGTGAATCTAGAAAAGAGTTCACTAATTCCATAGACAAGGGTTCCTTTCCTGGGAACTCTAATGGATTCTATATCCATGAAAATTTTCGTGACGGAGGTCAGAAAGTTAGAGATTCTGAATACATGCAGAATCAGTCCAATCCTCGGCCATCAGTGGCTCAGTGCATGGAGGTAATTGGATTGATGGTGGCGGCAATGGACATCATTCCGTTTGCTTGTTTTCATCTCAGACCACTACAGCTGAGCATGCTCAGGCAGTGGATTGGAGATTATGCAAATTTGTCTCCTCAGATAGATCTGGGTCAGGAGACAAGAGACTCTCTTCTTTGGTGGTTGTCGCCGGATCATCTGTCCCAAGGGACGCGCTTCCGCAGACCCTCGTGGGTGATGGTGACAACGGACGCCAGTCTACTAGGTTGGGGTGCAGTCTGGAATTCCCTGAGGGCTCAGGGTGCGTGGACTCGGTCGGAGTCTCTACTTCCAATCAATATTCTGGAATTGAGAGCGATATTCAATGCTCTTCAGGCTTGGCCTCAGTTGGCTGCGGCCAAATTCATCCGTTTTCAGTCGGACAACATGACTGTGGCTTACATCAATCATCAGGGAGGAACAAGGAGTTCCTTAGCGATGACAGAAGTATCCAAAATAATTCGGTGGGCGGAGGCTCTCTCTTGTTATCTGTCAGCAATATACATCTCAGGAGTGGACAACTGGGAAGCAGATTTTTTGAGCAGACGTTTCATCGGGGGAGTGGGAACTCCATCCGGAGGTCTTTGCCAACCTGATTCTCAGATGGGGCAGACCGGAGCTGGATCTTATGGCATCTCGTCGGAATGCCAAGCTTCAGAGTTACGGATCCAAGTCCAGGGATCCTCAGGCCGAACTGATAGATGCCTTGGCAGTGCCTTGGTCGTTCAACCTAGCTTATGTGTTTGCACCGTTTGCTCTCCTCCCCTGAGTGATCGCTCGTATCAAACAGGAGAGGGCTTCAGTGATTCTCATTGCTCCTGCGTGGCCTCACAGGACTTGGTATGCCGATCTGGTGGACATGTCCTCTCTGCCGCCGTCGAAGCTTCCATTGAGGCAGGACCTTCTCATTCAGGGACCCTTCCATCATCCAAATCTAATTTCTCTGCAGCTAACTGCTTGGAGATTGAACGCTTGATTTTATCTAAGCGAGGATTTTCTGATGCGGTCCTTGATACCTTGATTCAGGCACGTAAGCCTGTTACTAGAAAAATTTGGCGTAAATTTCTTTATTGGTGTGAATCCAAGGGCTACTCATGGAGTAAGGTTCGGATTCCCAGGATTTTATCTTTTCTCCAAGAGGGATTGGAGAAAGGGTTGTCAGCAAGTTCCTTAAAGGGACAGATTTCTGCTTTGTCTATTTTGCTGCACAAATGTCTATCGGATGTTCAATCTTTTTGTCAGGCTCTGACTAGAATCAGGCCTGTGTTTAGACCAATTGCTCCTTTTTGGAGTTTAAATTGAGTTCTTAATGTTCTTCAAGGGGTTCATTTTGAACCTATGCATTCCATAGATATTGTTATCTTGTAAAGTTTTATTTTTGGTTGCTATTTCTTCTGCTCGCAGAGTTTCGGAGCTTTCAGCTTTACAATGTGATTCTCCTTATCTTATTTTCCATTTTGATAAGGTGGTTTTACGTACCAATCCTGGTTTCCTTCCTAAGGTTGTTTCTAATAAGAATATTATCAGGAAATTATTGTTCCTTCCTTGTGTCCTAATCCTCCTTCTAAGAAGGAGCGCCTGTTACATAACTTGGACGTGGTTCGTGCCCTAAAGTTTTACTCAATCATCTTCATTATTTGTTGTTTTTTCTGGAAGACGTAGGGGCCAGAAAGCTACGGCTACCTCTTTCTTTTTGGCTGAAGAGAAACATCCGTTTGGCATATGAGACTGCTGGACAGCAGCCTCCTGAAAGAATTACGGCTCATTCTACTAGGGCTGTGGCTTCCTCATGGGCATTTAAAAACGATGCTTCTGTTGAACAGATTTGCAAGGCTGCAACTTGGTCGTCTCTTCACACTTTTTTTCCAAATTTGCCAAATTTGATACTTTTGCCTCATCCGAGGCTGTTTTTGGGAGAAAGGTTCTTCAAGCAGTGGTGCCTTCTGTTTAGGTTCCTGTCTTGTCCCTCCCTTTCATCTGTGTCCTATTGCTTTGGTATTGTATCCCATAAATAAGGATGAAATCAGTGGACTCGTCATATCTTGTAAAAGAAAAGGAAATTTATGCTTACCTGATACATTTATTTATTTTACGATAAAACGAGTCCATGGCATTTCTAAGACAGGTATTTATTTTTTGTTAAACCTCAATCACCTCTGCACCTTGGCTTTTCCTTTCTCTTCCTAACTTCAGGCGAATGACTGGAGTGGGAGGGAAGGGAGGAGCTATATATACTGCTCTGCTGTGGTGATCTTTTCCTCCTCCTGCTGACCAGGAGGCGTAATCCCATAAGTAAGGATGAAATCTGTGGACTCGCCATATTGTAAAAGAAATACATTTATCAGGTAAGCATAAATTTCCTTTTTTTACTGAGAAAATAAATCCACAGCCCCACGAAAAACTTAACAAGGGCGATTTTTTTTTTTAATGTACTTAAAACAATTTTTAGACCATTAGACGTGCACAGTCCTGACGTGTATTAAAACTAACTCTGTGCTAACTCAACGTGCGAAAAATCAAACTAAGCCTCCCAAAAAACAGATGTGGGGGATATATACAGTTTATATTTAATCTGTGCAAACGTCTCAGGCTGTCATTAGATTTGTTGTTTTAGCAATGGTATAATGACCATATATCTTGATTTCTCAGTCTCTTTATTAGAAAACCGAGAAATACAGGATACTTGTATGCAGTATTACAAAACAGAAGAAAATCACAAGAAACTGCTTCTGTAGGCTAAAGTGGCAAATATTTAGTGTGATCTCCCCTAACACTTGAGCAATAGCAGGAACATGGCTCTTGTAAACCTAAATGAAAACCTAATGTCATTGCTAACACCTGTATTTGTCCTATTTCATGTCAAAATGACTGCTGTGAAAGTCTATTACACCAGGTTTGTGCAAGATATGCTTACATACACGTGGTACGAGTTTAATTCATTTGAAGCTTGCTAATAAGACCAACTTTTAATCACATTATTCAATTCAAAATGCCACTGAAATCATACTTTTCCCTCAAGATGTGGTATTCAAGCTGTTATAAATTAATCTGAAGTATCAGGAGAGGTCAAGGACAAAAAAAGACTGGAAGGACAAGAAAACTTTCAAAATATAAGTTTCTCAGAGTTTCTTCTTTGAGAGACTGGTAAGGACGTGGCTCAGTATCTGGCAGCTTCATCAGGATGCCAAATTGACCCTTCTATAGTCTGAAAAAGCTTTATCAGGAATAATCTTTATTCAAGGGTAGCAGCCAAGAAAGCATTTCTTTCATGTAATTAGCAAGAGTCCATGAGCTAGTGACGTATGGGATATACATTCCTACCAGGAGGGGCAAAGTTTCCCAAACCTTAAAATGCCTATAAATACACCCCTCACCACACCCACAATTCAGTTTTACAAACTTTGCCTCCGATGGAGGTGGTGTAGTAAGTTTGTGCTAGATTCTACGTTGATATGCGCTCCGCAGCAAGTTGGAGCCCGGTTTTCCTCTCAGCGTGCAGTGAATGTCAGAGGGATGTGAGGAGAGTATTGCCTATTTGAATGCAGTGATCTCCTTCTACGGGGTCTATTTCATAGGTTCTCTGTTATCGGTCGTAGAGATTCATCTCTTACCTCCCTTTTCAGATCGACGATATACTCTTATATATACCATTACCTCTACTGATTCTCGTTTCAGTACTGGTTTGGCTTTCTACAAACATGTAGATGAGTGTCCTGGGGTAAGTAAATCTTATTTTCTGTGACACTCTAAGCTATGGTTGGGCACTTTATTTATAAAGTTCTAAATATATGTATTCAAACATTTATTTGCCTTGACTCAGAATGTTCAACATTCCTTATTTTTCAGACAGTCAGTTTCATATTTGGGATAAATGCATTTGTTTCAATCATTTTTTCTTACCTTAAAAAATTTGACTTTTTCCCTGTGGGCTGTTAGGCTCGCGGGGGCAGAAAATGCTTCATTTTATTGCGTCATTCTTGGCGCAGACTTTTTTGGCGCAAATTTTTTTTTCTGTTTCCGGCGTCATACGTGTCGCCGGAAGTTGCGTCATTTTTTGACGTTTTTTTTTTGCGTCAAAAATGTCGGCGTTCCGGATGTGGCGTCATTTTTGGCGCCAAAAGCATTTAGGCGTCAAATAATGTGGGCGTCTTTTTTGGCGCTAAAAAAATATGGGCGTCATTTTTGTCTCCACATTATTTAAGTCTCATTATTTATTGCTTCTGGTTGCTAGAAGCTTGTTCACTGGCATTTTTTTTTCCCATTCCTGAAACTGTCATTTAAGGAATTTGATCAATTTTGCTTTATATGTTGTTTTTTTCTATTACATATTGCAAGATGTTCCACGTTGCAACTGAGTCAGAAGATACTTCAGGAAAATCACTGCACAGTGCTGGAGCTACCAAGCTAAGTGTATCTGCTATAAACTTTTGGTATCTGTTTCTCCAGCTGTTATTTGTATTGCATGTCATGTCAAACTTATTAATGCAGATAAAATTTCCTTTAGTACTGTTACATTACCTGTTGCTGTTCCGTCAACATCTAATTTTCAGAGTGTTCCTGATAACATAAGAGATTTTATTTTTTAAATCCATTAAGAAGGCTATGTCTGTTATTTCTCCTTCTAGTATACATAAAAGTCTTTTAAAACTTCTCTTTTTTCAGATGAATTTTTAAATGAACATCATCATTCTGATACTGATAATGGTTCTTCTGGTTCAGAGGTTTCTGTCTCAGAGGTTGATGCTGATAAATCTTTGTATTTGTTCAAGATGGAATTTATTCGTTCTTTACTTAAAGAAGTGTTATTTGCATTAGAAATAGAGGATTCTGGTCCTCTTGATACTAAATGTAAACGTTTAAATAAGGTTTTTAAATCTCCTGTAGTTATTCCAGAAGTGTTTTATCTCCCTGATGCTATTTCTGAAGTAATTTCCAGGGAATGGAATAATTTGGGTAATTTATTTACTCCTTCTAGACGTTTAAGCAAATTATATCCTGTGCCATCTGACAGATTAGAGTTTTTTGGGACAAAAATCCCTAAGGTTATGGGGCTGTCTCTACTCCTGCTAATGTACTACTATTCCTACGGCAGATAGTACTTCATTTAAGGATCCTTTAGATAGGAAAATTGAATCCTTTCTAAGAAAAGCTTACTTATGTTCAGGTAATCTTCTTAGACCTGCTATATTTTTAGCGAAAGTTGCTGCAGCTTCAACTTTTTGGTTAGAAGTTTTAGCGCAACAAGTAACAGATCATAATTTTATAGCATTATTATTATTCTATAACATGCTAATAATTTTATTGGTGATACCATCTTTTGATATCATTAGAGTTGATGTCAGGTATATGTCTCTAGCTATTTTAGCTAGAAAAGCTTTATGGATTAAACTTGGAATGCTGACATGTCTTCTAAGTCAACTTTGCTTTCCCTTTCTTTCCAGGGTAAATAATCATTTTCGTTCCTTTCCTCACAACAAGGAACAAAAGCCTGATCCTTCATCCTCAGGAGCGGTATCAGTTTGGAAACTATTTCCAGTTTGGAATATATCCAAGCCTTATAGAAACCTATAGCCAGCTCCTAAGTACCTATGAAGGTGCGGCCCTTATTCCAGCTCAGCTGGTATGGGGCAGATTACGTTTTCTTCAAAGAAATTTGGATCAATTCCGTTCTTAATCTCTGGTTTCAGAAACATTGTTTCAGAAAGGTACAGAATTGGCTTCAAGTTAAGGCCTCCTGCTAAGAGATTCTTTTCTTTCCCGTGTCCCAGTTAACACAGCAAAGGCTCAGCATTTCTGAAATGTGTTTCAGATCTAGAGTTGGCTGGAGTATTTATGCCAGTTCCAGTTCTGGAACAGGGGCTGGGGTTTTATTTTATCTCTTCATTGTACCAAAGAAGGTCAATTCTTTCAGACCAGTTCCGGATCTATCATTATTGAATCGTTATGTTAGGATACCAACATTCAAGATGGTTACTGTAGGACTATCCTGCCTTTTGTTTAGCAAGGGCATTATATGTCTACAATAGATTTACAGGATGTGTATCTGCATATTCCGATTCATCCAGATCACTTTTAGTGTCTGAGATTCTCTTTTTAGACAAGCATTACCAGTTTTGTGGCTCTACCGTTTGGCCTAGCCTCAGTTCCAAGAATTTTTTTCAAAGGTTCTCGGTGCCCTTCTTTCTGTAATCAGAGAATAGGGTTTTGGTATTTCCTTATTTGGACGATATCTTGGTACTTGCTCAGTCTTCTCATTTTCGAAGAATCTCATACGAATCGACTTGTGTTGTTTCTTCAAGTTCATGGTTGGAGGATCAATTTACCAATCAGTTCATTGATTCCTCAGACAAGGGTAACCTTTTTAGGTTTCTAGATAAATTCAGTGTCTATGACTCTGTCCTTGTCAGACAAGAGAAGTTTAACATTGATATCAGCTTGTCAAAACCTTCAGTCACAATCATTCCCTTTGGTAGCCTTATGCATGGAAATGTTGGGTCTTAGGACTGCCGCATCAGATGCGATCTCCTTTGCTCGTTTTCACATGCGACCTCTTCAGCTCTGTATGCTGAACCAATGGTGCAGGGATTACTCAAAGATATCTCAATTAATATCTTTAAACCGATTTTACGACACTCTCTGACATGGTGGACAGATCACCATCGTTTAGTTCAGGGGGCTTCTTTGTTCTTCCGACCTGGACTATAATCTCAACAGATGCAAGTCTTACAGGTTGGGGAGCTGTGTGGGGGTATCTGACGGCACAAGGGGTTTGGGAATCTCAGGAGGTGAGATTTCCGATTAATATTTTGGAACTCCGTGCAATTTTCAGAGCTCTTCAGTCTTGGCCTCTTCTGAAGAGAGAGTTGTTCATTTGTTTTCAGATAGACAATGTCACAACTGTGGCATACATCAATCATCAAGGAGGGACTCACAGTCCTCTGGCTATGAAAGAAGTATCTCGAATTTTGGTTTGGGCGGAATCCAGCTCCTGTCTAATCTCTGCGGTTCATATCCCAGGTATGGACAATTGGAAAGCGGATTATCTCAGTCGCCAAACGTTGCATCCAGGCGAATGGTCTCTTCACCCAGAGGTATTTCCTCAGATTGTTCAAATGTGGGAACTTCCAGAAATAGATCTGATGGCTTCTCATCTAAACAAGAAACTTCCCAGGTATCTGTCCAGATCCCGGGATCCTCAGGCGGAGGCAGTGGATGCATTATCACTTCCTTGGAAGTATCATCCTGCCTATATCTTTCCGCCTCTAGTTCTTCTTCCAAGAGTAATCTCCAAGATTCTGAAGGAATGCTCGTTTGTTCTGCTGGTAGCTCCGGCATGGCCTCACAGGTTTTGGTATGCGGATCTTGTCCGGATGGCCTCTTGCCAACCGTGGACTCTTCCGTTAAGACCAGACCTTTTGTCTCAAGGTCCTTTTTTCCATCAGGATCTGAAATCCTTAAATTTAAAGGTATGGAGATTGAACGCTTGATTCTTGGTCAAAGAGGTTTCTCTGACTCTGTGATTAATACTATGTTACAGGCTCGTAAATCTGTATCCAGAGAGATATATTATAGAGTCTGGAAGACTTATATTTCTTGGTGTCTTTCTCATCATTTTTCTTGGCATTCTTTTAGAATACCGAGAATATTACAGTTTCTTCAGGATGGTTTAGATAAGGGTTTGTCCGCAAGTTCCTTGAAAGGTCAAATCTCTGCTTTTTCTGTTCTTTTTCACAGAAAGATTGCTATTCTTCCTGATATTCATTGTTTTGTACAAGCTTTGGTTCGTATAAAGCCTGTCATTAAGTCAATTTCTCCTCCTTGGAGTTTGAATTTGGTTCTGGGGGCTCTTCAAGCTCCTCCATTTGAACCTATGCATTCATTGGATATTAAATTGCTTTCTTGGAAAGTTTTGTTCCTTTTGTCCATCTCTTCTGCCAGAAGAGTTTCTGAATTATCTGCTCTTTCTTGTGAGTCTCTTTTTCTGATTTTTCATCAGGATAAGGCGGTGTTGCGAACTTCTTTTGAATTTTTACCTAAGTTGTGAATTCCAACAACATTAGTAGAGACATTGTGGTTCCTTCATTATGTCCTAATCCTAAGAATTCTAAGGAGAAATCGTTGCATTCTTTGGATGTTATTAGAGCTTTGAAATATTATGTTGAAGCTACTAAGTCTTTCCGAAAGACTTCTAGTTTATTTGTTATCTTTTCCGGTTTTAGAAAGGCCAGAAAACTTCTGCCATTTCTTTGGCATCTTGGTTGAAATCTTTAATTCATCTTGCCTATGTTGAGTCGGGTAAGACTCCGCCTCATAGGATTACAGCTCATTCTACTAGGTCAGTTTCTACTTCCTGGGCGTTTAGGAATGAAGCTTCGGTTGATCAGATTTGCAAAGCGGCAACTTGGTCCTCTTTGCATACTTTTACCAAATTCTACCATTTTGTTGTATTTTCTTCTTCTGAAGCAGTTTTTGGTAGAAAAGTACTTCAGGCAGCGGTTTCAGTTTGAATCTTCTGCTTATGTTTTTCATTAAACTTTATTTTGGGTGTGGATTATTTTCATCAGGAATTGGCTGTCTTTATTTTATCCCTCCCTCTCTAGTGACTCTTGTATGGAAAGATCCACATCTTGGGTAGTCATTATCCCATACGTCACTAGCTCATGGACTCTTGCTAATTACATGAAAGAAAACATAATTTCTTTCATGTAATTAACAAGAGTCCATGAGCTAGTGACGTATGGGATATACATTCCTACCAGGAGGGGCAAAGTTTCCCAAACCTCAAAATGCCTATAAATACACCCCTCACCACACCCACAAATCAGTTTTACAAACTTTGCCTCCAAGGGAGGTGGTGAAGTAAGTTTGTGCTAGATTCTACGTTGATATGCGCTCCGCAGCAAGTTGGAGCCCGGTTTTCCTCTCAGCGTGCAGTGAATGTCAGAGGGATGTGAAGAGAGTATTGCCTATTGAATGCAGTGATCTCCTTCTACGGGGTCTATTTCATAAGGTTCTCTGTTATCGGTCGTAGAGATTCATCTCTTACCTCCCTTTTCAGATCGACGATATACTCTTATATTTACCATTACCTCTACTGATTCTCGTTTCAGTACTGGTTTGGCTTTCTACAAACATGTAGATGAGTGTCCTGGGGTAAGTAAGTCTTATTTTCTGTGACACTCTAAGCTATGGTTGGGCACTTTATTTATAAAGTTCTAAATATATGTATTCAAACATTTATTTGCCTTGACTCAGAATGTTCAACTTTCCTTATTTTCAGACAGTCAGTTTCATATTTGGGATTATGCATTGAATTATCATATTTTTCTTACCTCAAAAATTTGACTTTTTTCCCTGTGGGCTGTTAGGCTCGCGGGGGCTGAAAATGCTTCATTTTATTGCGTCATTCTTGGCGCGGACTTTTTTGGCGCAAAAATTCTTTTCCGTTTCCGGCGTCATACGTGTCGCCGGAAGTTACGTCATTTTTTGACGTTATTTTGCGCCAAAGATGTCGGCGTTCCGGATGTGGCGTCATTTTTGGCGCCAAAAGCATTTAGGCGCCAAATAATGTGGGCGTCTTATTTGGCGCTAAAAAATATGGGCGTCGCTTTTGTCTCCACATTATTTCAGTCTCATTTTTCATTTGCTTCTGGTTGCTAGAAGCTTGATATTTGGCATTCTTTCCCATTCCTGAAACTGTCTTATAAGGAATTTGATCTATTTTGCTTTATATGTTGTTTTTTCTCTTACATATTGCAAGATGTCTCACGTTGCATCTGAGCCAGAAGATACTACAGGAAAATCACTGCCTGCTGGATCTACCAAAGCTAAGTGTATCTGCTGTAAATTTTTGGTAGCTATTCCTCCAGCTGTTGTTTGTAATAATTGTCATGACAAACTTGTTAAAGCAGATAATATTTCCTTTAGTAATGTACCATTGCCTGTTGCAGTTCCCTCAACATCTAAGGTGCAGAATGTTCCTGATAACATAAGAGATTTTGTTTCTGAATCCATAAAGAAGGCTTTGTCTGTTATTTCTCCTTCTAGTAAACGTAAAATGTCTTTTAAATCTTCTCTCTCTACAGATGAATTTTTAAATGAACACCATCATTCTGATTCTTTGGACTCTTCTGGTTCAGAGGATTCTATCTCAGAGATTGATGCTGATAAATCTTCATATTTATTTAAGATGGAATTTATTCGCTCTTTACTTAAAGAAGTACTAATTGCTTTAGAAATAGAGGATTCTAGTCCTCTTGATACTAATTCTATACGTTTGGATAAGGTTTTTAAAGCTCCTGCGGTTATTCCAGAAGTTTTTCCTGTTCCTAATGCTATTTCTGCAGTGATTTCCAAAGAATGGGATAAATTGGGTAATTCATTTACTCCTTCTAAACTTTTTAAGCAATTATATCCTGTTCCGCCTGACAGGTTAGAATTTTGGGACAAAATCCCTAAAGTTGATGGGGCTATTTCTACCCTTGCTAAACGTACTACCATTCCTACGTCAGATGGTACCTCGTTTAAGGATCCTTTAGATAGAAAAATTGAATCCTTTCTAAGAAAAGCTTATCTGTGTTCAGGTAATCTTCTTAGACCTGCTATATCATTGGCTGATGTTGCTGCAGCTTCAACTTTTTGGTTGGAAACCCTAGCGCAACAAGTAGCAAATCGTGATTCTCATGATATTATTATTCTTCTTCAGCATGCTAATAATTTTATCTGTGATGCCATTTTTGATATTATTAGAGTTGATGTTAGGTTTATGTCTCTAGCTATCTTAGCCAGAAGAGCTTTATGGCTTAAAACTTGGAATGCTGATATGGCTTCTAAATCAACTCTACTTTCCATTTCTTTCCAGGGAAACAAATTATTTGGTTCTCAGTTGGATTCTATTATTTCAACTGTTACTGGTGGGAAAGGAACTTTTTTACCACAGGATAAAAAATCTAAAGGTAAAAACAGGGCTAACAATCGTTTTCGTTCCTTTCGTTTCAACAAAGAACAAAAGCCTGATCCTTCGTCCTCAGGAGCAGTTTCAGTTTGGAAACCATCTCCAGTCTGGAATAAATCCAAGCCTGCTAGAAAGGCAAAGCCTGCTTCTAAGTTCACATGAAGGTACGGCCCTCATTCCAGTTCAGCTGGTAGGGGGCAGGTTACGTTTTTTCAAAGAAATTTGGATCAATTCTGTTCACAATCTTTGGATTCAGAGCATTGTTTCAGAAGGGTACAGAATTGGTTTCAAGATGAGACCTCCTGCAAAGAGATTTTTTCTTTCCCGTGTCCCAGTAAATCCAGTGAAAGCTCAAGCATTTCTGAATTGTGTTTCAGATCTAGAGTTGGCTGGAGTAATTATGCCAGTTCCAGTTCCGGAACAGGGGATGGGGTTTTATTCAAATCTCTTAATTGTACCAAAGAAGGAGAATTCCTTCAGACCAGTTCTGGATCTAAAATTATTGAATCGTTATGTAAGGATACCAACGTTCAAGATGGTAACTGTAAGGACTATATTGCCTTTTGTTCAGCAAGGGAATTATATGTCCACAATAGATTTACAGGATGCATATCTGCATATTCCGATTCATCCAGATCATTTTCAGTTCCTGAGATTCTCTTTTCTAGACAAGCATTACCAATTTGTGGCTCTACCGTTTGGCCTTGCTACAGCTCCAAGAATTTTCACAAAGATTCTCGGTGCCCTTCTGTCTGTAATCAGAGAACAGGGTATTGTGGTATTTCCTTATTTGGACGATATCTTGGTACTTGCTCAGTCTTTACATTTAGCAGAGTCTCATACGAATCGACTTGTGTTGTTTCTTCAAGATCATGGTTGGAGGATCAATTTACCAAAAAGTTCTTTGATTCCTCAAACAAGGGTAACCTTTCTGGGTTTCCAGATAGATTCAGTGTCCATGACTCTGTCTTTAACAGACAAGAGACGTCTAAAATTGATTACAGCTTGTCGAAACCTTCAGTCACAATCATTCCCTTCGGTAGCCTTATGCATGGAAATTCTAGGTCTTATGACTGCTGCATCGGACGCGATCCCCTTTGCTCGTTTTCACATGCGACCTCTTCAGCTCTGTATGCTGAACCAATGGTGCAGGGATTACACGAAGATATCTCAATTAATATCTTTAAAACCGATTGTTCGGCACTCTCTAACGTGGTGGACAGATCACCATCGTTTAATTCAGGGGGCTTCTTTTGTTCTTCCGACCTGGACTGTAATTTCAACAGATGCAAGTCTCACAGGTTGGGGAGCTGTGTGGGGATCTCTGACGGCACAGGGAGTTTGGGAATCTCAGGAGGTGAGATTACCGATCAATATTTTGGAACTCCGTGCAATTTTCAGAGATCTTCAGTTTTGGCCTCTTCTGAAGAGAGAATCGTTCATTTGTTTTCAGACAGACAATGTCACAACTGTGGCATACATCAATCATCAAGGAGGGACTCACAGTCCTCTGGCTATGAAAGAAGTATCTCGAATTTTGGTTTGGGCGGAATCCAGCTCCTGTCTAATCTCTGCGATTCATATCCCAGGTGTAGACAATTGGGAAGCGGATTATCTCAGTCGCCAAACGTTGCATCCGGGCGAATGGTCTCTTCACCCAGAGGTATTTCTTCAGATTGTTCAAATGTGGGGGCTTCCAGAGATAGATCTGATGGCCTCTCATCTAAACAAGAAACTTTCCAGGTATCTGTCCAGATCCCGGGATCCTCAGGCGGAGGCAGTGGATGCATTATCACTTCCTTGGAAGTATCATCCTGCCTATATCTTTCCGCCTCTAGTTCTTCTTCCAAGAGTAATCTCCAAGATTCTGAGGGAATGCTCGTTTGTTCTGCTAATAGCTCCGGCATGGCCTCACAGGTTTTGGTATGCGGATCTTGTCCGGATGGCATCTTGCCAACCATGGACTCTTCCGTTAAGACCAGACCTTCTGTCGCAAGGTCCTTTTTTCCATCCGGATCTGAAATCCTTAAATTTAAAGGTATGGAGATTGAACGCTTGATTCTTAGTCAAAGAGGTTTCTCTGACTCTGTGATTGATACTATGTTACAGGCTCGTAAATCTGTATCTAGAGAGATATATTATAGAGTCTGGAAGACTTATATTTCTTGGTGTCTTACTCATCATTTTTCTTGGTATTCTTTTAGAATTCCGAGAATATTACAATTTCTTCAGGATGGTTTAGATAAGGGTTTGTCCGCAAGTTCCTTGAAAGGACAAATCTCTGCTCTTTCTGTTCTTTTTCACAGAAAGATTGCTATTCTTCCTGATATTCATTGTTTTGTACAAGCTTTGGTTCGTATAAAACCTGTCATTAAGTCAATTTCTCCTCCATGGAGTTTGAATTTGGTTCTGGGAGCTCTTCAAGCTCCTCCGTTTGAACCTATGCATTCATTGGACATTAAATTGCTTTCTTGGAAAGTTTTGTTCCTTTTGGCCATCTCTTCTGCCAGAAGAGTTTCTGAATTATCTGCTCTTTCTTGTGAGTCTCCTTTTCTGATTTTTCATCAGGATAAGGCGGTGTTGCGAACTTCTTTTCAATTTTTACCTAAGGTTGTGAATTCCAACAACATTAGTAGAGAAATCGTGGTTTCTTCATTATGTCCTAATCCTAAGAATTCTAAGGAGAAATCGTTACATTCTTTGGATGTTGTTAGAGCTTTGAAATATTATGTTGAAGCTACTAAATCTTTCCGAAAGACTTCTAGTCTATTTGTCATCTTTTCTGGTTCTAGAAAAGGCCAGAAAGCTTCTGCCATTTCTTTGGCATCCTGGTTGAAATCTTTAATTCATCTTGCCTATGTTAAATCGGGTAAGACTCCGCCTCAGAGGATTACAGCTCATTCTACTAGGTCAGTTTCTACTTCCTGGGCGTTTAGGAATGAAGCTTCAGTTGATCAGATTTGCAAAGCAGCGACTTGGTCCTCTTTGCATACTTTTACTAAATTCTACCATTTTGATGTATTCTCTTCTTCTGAAGCAGTTTTTGGTAGAAAGGTACTTCAGGCAGTGGTTTCGGTTTGAATCTTCTGCTTATGTTTTTCATTAAACTTTATTTTGGGTGTGGATTATTTTCAGCAGGAATTGGCTGTCTTTATTTTATCCCTCCCTCTCTAGTTACTCTTGTGTGGAAAGATCCACATCTTGGGTATTCATTATCCCATACGTCACTAGCTCATGGACTCTTGTTAATTACATGAAAGAAAACATAATTTATGTAAGAACTTACCTGATAAATTCATTTCTTTCATATTAACAAGAGTCCATGAGGCCCACCCTTTTTTGTGGTGGTTATGATTTTTTTGTATAAAGCACAATTATTCCAATTCCTTATTTTATATGCTTCGCACTTTTTTCTTATCACCCCACTTCTTGGCTATTCGTTAAACTGATTTGTGGGTGTGGTGAGGGGTGTATTTATAGGCATTTTGAGGTTTGGGAAACTTTACCCCTCCTGGTAGGAATGTATATCCCATACGTCACTAGCTCATGGACTCTTGTTAATATGAAAGAAATGAATTTATCAGGTAAGTTCTTACATAAATTATGTTTTATGTAAGAACTTACCTGATAAATTCATTTCTTTCATATTAGCAAGAGTCCATGAGGCCCGCCCTTTTTTGTGGTGGTTATGATTTTTTTGTATAAAGCACAATTATTCCAATTCCTTATTTTATATGCTTTCGCACTTTTTTCTTATCACCCCACTTCTTGGCTATTCGTTAAACTGAATTGTGGGTGTGGTGAGGGGTGTATTTATAGGCATTTTAAGGTTTGGGAAACTTTGCCCCTCCTGGTAGGAATGTATATCCCATACGTCACTAGCTCATGGACTCTTGCTAATATGAAAGAAATTAATTTATCAGGTAAGTTCTTACATAAATTATGTTTTTTTTGGAATGGGAACAGGGTGAAATGACTGAGATGCTAAAGCTCACAAAGATTGGAATGAAGATACGTGGAAGAGAGTATTATGGAGTGATGTTAAAAATTTGAAATTTTTAGGGTTTAATCGTTGACATTATGTGAGAAGAAGAGTTGGAAAGAGATGGAAGAATGAATGCTTCCATCCCTCAGTGAAACATGGTGGAGGGTCTGTCCTGGTTTGGGGCTGCCTTTCTGCCAGTGGTGTTGGCGATATTGTCCGAATTGATGGCATCATGAATGCTGAAAAGTACAAGCAGGTTTTAATTCATCATGCCATTCCTTCTGGAAAGTGCCTGATTGGGAATGGGTTTATTTTTCAGGATAACGATCCCAAGCACACTGCTAATACAGTGAATTTGTATTTGGAGAGAAAAACAGCTGATAAAACAGACTGTCATGGACTGGCCTCCAAAGTCCAGACCTGAATATTATAGAGGCAGTATGGTATCACCTGGACAGAGAGAGAAATAAGACAACCTAAATCTAAAGAAGAACTCTGGAAAGTGCTGAGAGATGCCTGATATAATATACCAGAATATTACTAAAGAAAACTTCAGGATAGTCTCCCCAAAAGAGTTCAAGGTGTGCTTAGTGCCAAGGGAGGTCACACATTTATATTTGTGTGTGTGTGTATATATCTCACAGAAGTGAGTACACCCCTCACATTTTCTCCTACATTGGTGTGTCCGGTCCACGGCTTCATCCTTACTTGTGGGATATTCTCATTCCCTACAGGAAATGGCAAAGAGAGCACACAGCAAAGCTGTCCATATAGCCCCCCTCTGGCTCCGCCCCCCAGTCATTCTCTTTGCCGCTCTGAACAAGTAGCATCTCCACGGGGATGGTAAAGAGTATGTGGTGTTAGTTGTAGTTTTATTTCTTCTATCAAGAGTTTATTTTAAAATAGTGCCGGTTTGTACTATTTACTCTACAACAGAAAGTGATGAAGAGTTCTGTTAAGAGGAGTATGATTTTAGCACCAGTAACTAAAATCAATTGCTTTTCCCACGCAGGACTGTTGAAACCAGAGAACTTCAGTTGGGGGGAACAGTTTGCAGACTTATCTGCTTCAGGTATGATCAGTCACTTTTCTAACAAGACCTAGTAATGCTAGAAGACTGTCAGTTTTTCCCTTATGGGATAGGTAAGCCATTTTCTTAGACTCAGTTACAGAATTAAGGCTTATAACTTGGGCTCTATGCTGGTTGACACTATTGTGGGCTAAATCGATTGATTTTTATCATGTTTATATGACATTTGGAGTGTTTTACAAACTTTGAAACACTTTTGGGGATGTTTATTTGCAATCATACAATAGTAATAAGGATATTACTATAATAACCCTTGGCGCTAACGTGTAGCTAAAATTGGTAATGCAAAGGTTCTAATTATTGTATACTATAAGCAATAAATTACCTTGGTACAATGGAAATGATAATTCCTTGCAAATATGTGAAAACTGGGTAGTTGATTAAGGGATGTGCTTAAGGATGAACCAGAGTAATGGTGCAAGTAAAAAATAAACAAATTTTATTTTATTACAATCTTAATCGTGCACAAAAATATTTTTAAAACAAAATTTAAAAAACACTCTGATCAGGCGTTTGAAAATGTAGTATCAATAAAATCCCTAAAAACCTCAAAATAAAATTGCATAAATGAAATAACAATAAAACAACAATAAGACAATCACTATCACAAATGGTTAATTCGAGATAGAGAACAAAGATCCCATTGGAAACCAAGGAAGATCCACGTCAGCTGGAAGTTAGTGGTATTTTAACCGGAGCTGTAACGAGATGAGATCCAAATGAACAGACAGGAAGAGAGCCAAAATTTAAGGTGTTCACCTATTACTTACACCGAAAATGCTCTATGAAGTCCCAGCTGTCTCTCTATAGCGGTCCTGGATTAGATCACTGCTGGATGGATCCCCGAAAGGAAGGAAACCTCTTGTCTTTTACAATCCGTATCAGCACTCACGCCAGATAGACCAAAATGTGCTCTGGGTCTCTGTGCGGTCTCGGCGCTGGTAATTAGTTCCAGTCACCTGTGTGTTAGAAAAGTGGGCGGAGCAACGCGTTTCAGCCCGGTCTGGGCCTTTGTCAAGCTCCTGATAGATGGGAGGTCAGGTCTTTTATACCGTCACCCCTGCATATGATTGGTTAGGCATTAATTCAAAAACAAAAACAAAGAGAACTGCGATACAGATACAAAATGATACATTTTTTCTATTGTTACTTTCTGCTCTTATTCCTAATACATTTAAAGATGCACAATTTGCCCTTCAAATTTCAGCTTATTTGATGATCAATTTAAGATTCTTTTAAGATTAACAATCATTTTTATTTATATTTATAACGGATTCGTAGAGACATACAGAAAGGGGAAATTTATTTTCATTTTTACTTGCACCCCCTATATTATCCCGTCCAAAGCACATCCCGCAGGGAAAAAAACAGGTTTTTTTAAAAAACAACTCTCTATGTCAATTATATTGTCCCAGTATCAATTTGTTTAAGTATAATCTAATAGAGAACCATACAGTAATCTAAACAGATATATTCAACAAATACAATTTTAAGTCTGCAATATAAATAAAGGAGTTAAGATAATTTACAAAAAGCAAAACTAAGGGGAAGAAGCAAATAGGATTTATTCTCTAAGGAAACACCCTATATCGAAATCTAAGTTTAGGCCGTTCGGTTTAAGCGATTTTAGATCAAAAATCCATTTGGTCTCTTTTTTAAGTAATTCTGACTGTGCATTTCCCCCTCTCCAGTTCTTTTTCAACTTGTCTATACCCATATATGAAAAACACTTCATATCTCCCCCATTACAGGTAATGAAGTGTTTTGGTATAGGGAGATCTTTGTTCCTATCTAAATCGTGATTTTCAATCGACCAGATATGTTCACGAATTCGGTCTCGTAGGGGTCTTTCTGATTCCCCTATATATTGCTTGCCACATTTACACTGTATTAAATAAATAACCGATTTGTCTGAGCACCTTATGGTGTCTCTAATTTTATAGGATTTTCCTGTGACAGTTGATTTGAATTCCTTTTCCTTTTTGGAGTGTTTACACGCCTTACAGGTTAGGCATGGAAAAAAACCTTCTAAGGTGTTACCTTTTAAATCCATTTGTTTTTCTTTATTTTTATGTCTATTTTTATTTTTATTTTTATTTTCAGTTGGTGCTAAAATGGACTTTAGGTTTCGAGCCTTCTTATAAATAATTTGTGGTTTTTTAGGGAGTAGAGAGCCTATGAGCTCATCGTTCTTTAGTATTCCCCAATGTTTTTTTAAAAATTTTTCTATCAGAAATTTATTATTACTATAATTTGTGATAAATGGAATAAATAAGTTATCCTCTGCAGCTTGTTGAATTCTTTTAGGGTTTTTTTTATTTTTAAATCCATTTTTATTTACCAAATCACATCTATTTACTTGTCTTATTTCTTGTCTTATTTCCTCTATCTTTTTGTCAAGTAAATAGATGTGATTTGGTAAATAAAAATGGATTTAAAAATAAAAAAAACCCTAAAAGAATTCAACAAGCTGCAGAGGATAACTTATTTATTCCATTTATCACAAATTATAGTAATAATAAATTTCTGATAGAAAAATTTTTAAAAAAACATTGGGGAATACTAAAGAACGATGAGCTCATAGGCTCTCTACTCCCTAAAAAACCACAAATTATAAGAAGGCTCGAAACCTAAAGTCCATTTTAGCACCAACTGAAAATAAAAATAAAAATAAAAATAGACATAAAAATAAAGAAAAACAAATGGATTTAAAAGGTAACACCTTAGAAGGTTTTTTTCCATGCCTAACCTGTAAGGCGTGTAAACACTCCAAAAAGGAAAAGGAATTCAAATCAACTGTCACAGGAAAATCCTATAAAATTAGAGACACCATAAGGTGCTCAGACAAATCGGTTATTTATTTAATACAGTGTAAATGTGGCAAGCAATATATAGGGGAATCAGAAAGACCCCTACGAGACCGAATTCGTGAACATATCTGGTCGATTGAAAATCACGATTTAGATAGGAACAAAGATCTCCCTATACCAAAACACTTCATTACCTGTAATGGGGGAGATATGAAGTGTTTTTCATATATGGGTATAGACAAGTTGAAAAAGAACTGGAGAGGGGGAAATGCACAGTCAGAATTACTTAAAAAAGAGACCAAATGGATTTTTGATCTAAAATCGCTTAAACCGAACGGCCTAAACTTAGATTTCGATATAGGGTGTTTCCTTAGAGAATAAATCCTATTTGCTTCTTCCCCTTAGTTTTGCTTTTTGTAAATTATCTTAACTCCTTTATTTATATTGCGGACTTAAAATTGTATTTGTTGAATATATCTGTTTAGATTACTGTATGGTTCTCTATTAGATTATACTTAAACAAATTGATACTGGGACAATATAATTGACATAGAGAGTTGTTTTTTAAAAAAAACTGTTTTTTTCCCTGCGGGATGTGCTTTGGACGGGATAATATAGGGGGTGCAAGTAAAAATGAAAATAAATTTCCCCTTTCTGTATGTCTCTACGAATCCGTTATAAATATAAATAAAAATGATTGTTAATCTTAAAAGAATCTTAAATTGATCATCAAATAAGCTGAAATTTGAAGGGCAAATTGTGCATCTTTAAATGTATTAGGAATAAGAGCAGAAAGTAACAATAGAAAAAATGTATCATTTTGTATCTGTATCGCAGTTCTCTTTGTTTTTGTTTTTGAATTAATGCCTAACCAATCATATGCAGGGGTGACGGTATAAAAGACCTGACCTCCCATCTATCAGGAGCTTGACAAAGGCCCAGACCGGGCTGAAACGCGTTGCTCCGCCCACTTTTCTAACACACAGGTGACTGGAACTAATTACCAGCGCCGAGACCGCACAGAGACCCAGAGCACATTTTGGTCTATCTGGCGTGAGTGCTGATACGGATTGTAAAAGACAAGAGGTTTCCTTCCTTTCGGGGATCCATCCAGCAGTGATCTAATCCAGGACCGCTATAGAGAGACAGCTGGGACTTCATAGAGCATTTTCGGTGTAAGTAATAGGTGAACACCTTAAATTTTGGCTCTCTTCCTGTCTGTTCATTTGGATCTCATCTCGTTACAGCTCCGGTTAAAATACCACTAACTTCCAGCTGACGTGGATCTTCCTTGGTTTCCAATGGGATCTTTGTTCTCTATCTCGAATTAACCATTTGTGATAGTGATTGTCTTATTGTTGTTTTATTGTTATTTCATTTATGCAATTTTATTTTGAGGTTTTTAGGGATTTTATTGATACTACATTTTCAAACGCCTGATCAGAGTGTTTTTTAAATTTTGTTTTAAAAATATTTTTGTGCACGATTAAGATTGTAATAAAATAAAATTTGTTTATTTTTTACTTGCACCATTACTCTGGTTCATCCTTAAGCACATCCCTTAATCAACTACCCAGTTTTCACATATTTGCAAGGAATTATCATTTCCATTGTACCAAGGTAATTTATTGCTTATAGTATACAATAATTAGAACCTTTGCATTACCAATTTTAGCTACACGTTAGCGCCAAGGGTTATTATAGTAATATCCTTATTACTATTGTATGATTGTATTTTTCTCTGTGGAGTTTGAGGATACTCCATTTACCCAGTGGTTTATTGGTAACTTTCCCAGCGCAGGTTGATCACACCCCTCAGTACACGGATGTTTATTTGCGCCTGGCAGTACTTTAGACACCTAATCTTGTCAGAAAGGCCCCTTCACTCTGGAATGCAGAGGGAGGAGGCCTCATTTTCGCGCCTCAGTTGCGCAGTTACTTTCTCTAGGCAGTGCATGCAGCTTCACGTGAGAAGGTTCAGTGGCTTAGAAAAGGACTCAGAGAGGCTTATTTCGTTTGTGAATAACCCCTAAGGAAGGTATAAATTTAATAAAGATTGGATATTTCTTTGAGGTTTTTCGATCATTCAGAAATAAAGTGTGCCCTTTTTATTATTTAAAGAGACAGTAACGGTTTTGTTTAAAATAGTTTTATTGCATTCAAAGCCTGCCTAAGTCTTTTTAACATGTCTGTACCTTCAGATAGCCTATGTTCTGTGTGTATGGAGGCCAAGGTGGTTCCCCCATTAAATGTATGTGTGAATTGTGCCATGGTGTCCAAACAGCGTAAGGACAGTACTGTCACATTTAATAATGTTGCCCAAGATGATTCTTTAAATGAAGGTAGTGGGGATAGTTCATCCTCTCCTTCTGTGTCAACACCAGCTTTGCCCGCGCAGGCGATACCTAGTACATCTAGCGTGCCAATGCTTGTTACTATGCAGCAATTAACAGCAGTAATGGATAATTCTCTAACAGCTCTTTTATCCAAACTGCCAGCATTTCCTAGTAAGCGTGATTGCTCAGTTTTAAATACAGAGGATGAGCAAGTAGGCGCAGAAGATAATTTATCTGTTATGCCCTCACATCAATCTGAGTTGGCAGTGAGGGAGGGTCTGTCTGAGGGAGAAATTTCTGACTCAGGAAACATTTCTCAGCAGGCAGAACCTGATATCGTGGCATTTAAATTTAAGCTAGAACATCTCCGCGCTCTGCTTAAGGAGGTGCTAGCTACCCTTGATGATTGTGATACTTTGGTGATTCCAGAGAAGTTATGCAAAATGGACAAATTCTTAGAGGTCCCAGTGCACACTGATGCGTTTCCGATACCCAAGAGGGTGGCGGACATAGTGAATAAGGAGTGGGAGAAGCCAGGTGTACCTTTTTGTTCCCCCTCCTATATTTAAGAAAATGTTCCCCATTGTCGACCCCAGAAGGGATGCATGGCAAACGGTCCCTAAGGTAGAGGGGGCAGTTTCAACGTTGGCTAAGCGCACAACTATTCCTATAGAGGACAGTTGCGCTTTCAAAGATCCTATGGATAAAAAATTGGAAGGATTGCTTAAGAAGATTTTTGTTCAGCAAGGTTTCCTTCTTCAACTAATTTCGTGCATTATTCCTGTCACCATGGCGGCGTCTTTCTGGTTCGATGAACTAGAAAATTTGCTCCAAAAGGAGACTCCATATGATGAGGTCATGGACAGAATTCACACACTAAAGTTGGCTAATTCCTTTATTTTGGATGCCGCTTTTCAATTGGCTAAATTAGCGGCGAAAAATTTAGGTTTTGCAATAGTGGCGTGCAGGGCGCTTTGGCTAAAATCTTGGTCGGCGGATGTGTCGTCCAAAACAAAATTGCTTAATATTCCTTTCAAAGGTAAGACCCTTTCTCCAACATGGGTGTGTCCGGTCCACGGCGTCATCCTTACTTGTGGGATATTCTCTTCCCCAACAGGAAATGGCAAAGAGCCCAGCAAAGCTGGTCACATGATCCCTCCTAGGCTCCGCCTACCCCAGTCATTCTCTTTGCCGTTGTACAGGCAACATCTCCACGGAGATGGCTTAGAGTTTTTTAGTCTTTAACTGTAGTTTTTATTATTCAATCAAGAGTTTGTTATTTTGAAATAGTGCTGGTATGTACTATTTACTCAGAAACAGAAAAGAGATGAAGATTTCTGTTTGTATGAGGAAAATGATTTTAGCAACCGTCACTAAAATCCATGGCTGTTCCACACAGGACTGTTGAGAGCAATTAACTTCAGTTGGGGGAACAGTGAGCAGTCTCTTGCTGCTTGAGGTATGACACATTCTAACAAGACGATGTAATGCTGGAAGCTGTCATTTTCCCTCTGGGATCCGGTAAGCCATGTTTATTACGATTGTAAATAAGGGCTTCAAAAAGGGCTTATTAAGACTGTAGACTTTTTTTGGGCTAAATCGATTGATTATTAACATATTTAGCCTTGAGGAATCATTTTATCTGGGTATTTTGATATAATAATATCGGCAGGCACTGTTTTAGACACCTTATTCTTTAGGGGCTTTCCCAAAGCATAGGCAGAGCCTCATTTTCGCGCCGGTGTTGCGCACTTGTTTTTGAGAGGCATGGCATGCAGTCGCAGTCGCATGTGAGAGGAGCTCTGATACTTAGAAAAGACTTTCTGAAGGCGTCATTTGGTATCGTATTCCCCTTGGGGCTTGGTTGGGTCTCAGCAAAGCAGATACCAGGGACTGTAAAGGGGTTAAAGTTCAAAACGGCTCCGGTTCCGTTATTTTAAGGGTTAAAGCTTCCAAATTTGGTGTGCAATACTTTTAAGGCTTTAAGACACTGTGGTGAAAATTTGGTAAATTTTGAACAATTCCTTCATGTTTTTTCGCATTTGCAGTAATAAAGTGTGTTCAGTTTAAAATTTAAAGTGACAGTAACGGTTTTATTTTAAAACGTTTTTTGTACTTGTTATCAAGTTTATGCCTGTTTAACATGTCTGAACTACCAGATAGACTGTGTTCTGAATGTGGGGAAGCCAGAATTCCTATTCATTTAAATAAATGTGATTTATGTGACAATGACAATGATGCCCAAGATGATTCCTCAAGTGAGGGGAGTAAGCATGGTACTGCATCATTCCCTCCTTCGTCTACACGAGTCTTGCCCACTCAGGAGGCCCCTAGTACATCTAGCGCGCCAATACTCCTTACTATGCAACAATTAACGGCTGTAATGGATAATTCTGTCAAAAACATTTTAGCCAAAATGAACACTTATCAGCGTAAGCGCGACTGCTCTGTTTTAGATACTGAAGAGCATGACGACGCTGATATTAATATTTCTGAAGGGCCCCTAACTCAGTCTGATGGGGCCAGGGAGGTTTTGTCTGAGGGAGAAATTACTGGTTCAGGGAACATTTCTCAACAAGCTGAACCTGATGTGATTGCATTTAAATTTAAGTTGGAACTTCTCCGCATTCTGCTTAAGGAGGTATTATCCACTCTGGATGATTGTGACAAGTTGGTCATCCCAGAGAAACTATGTAAAATGGACAAGTTCCTAGAGGTGCCGGGGCTTCCAGAAGCTTTTCCTATACCCAAGCGGGTGGCGGACATTGTTAATAAAGAATGGGAAAGGCCCGGTATTCCTTTCGTCCCTCCCCCCATATTTAAAAAATTGTTTCCTATGGTCGACCCCAGAAAGGACTTATGGCAGACAGTCCCCAAGGTCGAGGGAGCGGTTTCCACTTTAAACAAACGCACCACTATACCCATAGAGGATAGTTGTGCTTTCAAAGATCCTATGGATAAAAAATTAGAAGGTTTGCTTAAAAAGATGTTTGTTCAGCAGGGTTACCTTCTACAACCAATTTCATGCATTGTCCCTGTCGCTACAGCCGCATGTTTCTGGTTCGATGAGCTGATAAAGGCGGTCGACAGTGATTCTCCTCCTTATGAGGAGATTAAGGACAGAATCAATGCTCTCAAATTGGCTAATTCTTTCACCCTAGACGCCACTTTGCAATTGGCTAGGTTAGCGGCTAAGAATTCTGGGTTTGCTATTGTGGCGCGCAGAGCGCTTTGGTTGAAATCTTGGTCGGCTGATGCGTCTTCCAAGAACAAGCTACTTAACATTCCTTTCAAGGGGAAAACGCTGTTTGGCCCTGACTTGAAAGAGATTATCTCGGATATCACTGGGGGTAAGGGCCACGCCCTTCCTCAGGATCGGCCTTTCAAGGCAAAAAATAAACCTAATTTTCGTCCCTTTCGTAGAAACGGACCAGCCCAAAGTGCTACGTCCTCTAAGCAAGAGGGTAATACTTCTCAAGCCAAGCCAGCTTGGAGACCAATGCAAGGCTGGAACAAGGGAAAGCAGGCCAAGAAACCTGCCACTGCTACCAAGACAGCATGAAATGTTGGCCCCCGATCCGGGACCGGATCTGGTGGGGGGCAACCATTATCCCATACGTCACTAGCTCATGGACTCTTGTTAATTACATGAAAGAAAACATAATTTATGTAAGAACTTACCTGATAAATTCATTTCTTTCATATTAACAAGAGTCCATGAGGCCCACCCTTTTTTGTGGTGGTTATGATTTTTTTGTATAAAGCACAATTATTCCAATTCCTTATTTTATATGCTTCGCACTTTTTTCTTATCACCCCACTTCTTGGCTATTCGTTAAACTGATTTGTGGGTGTGGTGAGGGGTGTATTTATAGGCATTTTGAGGTTTGGGAAACTTTGCCCCTCCTGGTAGGAATGTATATCCCATACGTCACTAGCTCATGGACTCTTGTTAATATGAAAGAAATGAATTTATCAGGTAAGTTCTTACATAAATTATGTTTTCTTTCATATTAGCAAGAGTCCATGAGGCCCGCCCTTTTTTGTGGTGGTTATGATTTTTTTGTATAAAGCACAATTATTCCAATTCCTTATTTTATATGCTTTCGCACTTTTTTCTTATCACCCCACTTCTTGGCTATTCGTTAAACTGAATTGTGGGTGTGGTGAGGGGTGTATTTATAGGCATTTTAAGGTTTGGGAAACTTTGCCCCTCCTGGTAGGAATGTATATCCCATACGTCACTAGCTCATGGACTCTTGCTAATATGAAAGAAATTAATTTATCAGGTAAGTTCTTACATAAATTATGTTTTTTTTGGAATGGGAACAGGGTGAAATGACTGAGATGCTAAAGCTCGCAAAGATTGGAATGAAGATACGTGGAAGAGAGTATTATGGAGTGATGTTAAAAATTTGAAATTTTTAGGGTTTAATCGTTGACATTATGTGAGAAGAAGAGTTGGAAAGAGATGGAAGAATGAATGCTTCCATCCCTCAGTGAAACATGGTGGAGGGTCTGTCCTGGTTTGGGGCTGCCTTTCTGCCAGTGGTGTTGGCGATATTGTCCGAATTGATGGCATCATGAATGCTGAAAAGTACAAGCGGGTTTTAATTCATCATGCCATTCCTTCTGGAAAGTGCCTGATTGGGAATGGGTTTATTTTTCAGGATAACGATCCCAAGCACACTGCTAATACAGTGAATTTGTATTTGGAGAGAAAAACAGCTGATAAAACAGACTGTCATGGACTGGCCTCCAAAGTCCAGACCTGAATATTATAGAGGCAGTATGGTATCACCTGGACAGAGAGAGAAATAAGACAACCTAAATCTAAAGAAGAACTCTGGAAAGTGCTGAGAGATGCCTGATATAATATACCAGAATATTACTAAAGAAAACTTCAGGATAGTCTCCCCAAAAGAGTTCAAGGTGTGCTTAGTGCCAAGGGAGGTCACACATTTATATTTGTGTGTGTGTGTATATATCTCACAGAAGTGAGTACACCCCTCACATTTTCTCCTACATTGGTGTGTCCGGTCCACGGCTTCATCCTTACTTGTGGGATATTCTCATTCCCTACAGGAAATGGCAAAGAGAGCACACAGCAAAGCTGTCCATATAGCCCCCCTCTGGCTCCGCCCCCCAGTCATTCTCTTTGCCGCTCTGAACAAGTAGCATCTCCACGGGGATGGTAAAGAGTATGTGGTGTTAGTTGTAGTTTTATTTCTTCTATCAAGAGTTTATTTTAAAATAGTGCCGGTTTGTACTATTTACTCTACAACAGAAAGTGATGAAGAGTTCTGTTAAGAGGAGTATGATTTTAGCACCAGTAACTAAAATCAATTGCTTTTCCCACGCAGGACTGTTGAAACCAGAGAACTTCAGTTGGGGGGAACAGTTTGCAGACTTATCTGCTTCAGGTATGATCAGTCACTTTTCTAACAAGACCTAGTAATGCTAGAAGACTGTCAGTTTTTCCCTTATGGGATAGGTAAGCCATTTTCTTAGACTCAGTTACAGAATTAAGGCTTATAACTTGGGCTCTATGCTGGTTGACACTATTGTGGGCTAAATCGATTGATTTTTATCATGTTTATATGACATTTGGAGTGTTTTACAAACTTTGAAACACTTTTGGGGATGTTTATTTGCGCCTGGCAGTACTTTAGACACCTAATCTTGTCAGAAAGGCCCCTTCACTCTGGAATGCAGAGGGAGGAGGCCTAATTTTCGCGCCTCAGTTGCGCAGTTACTTTCTCTAGGCAGTGCATGCATCTTCACGTGAGAAGGTTCAGTGGCTTAGAAAAGGACTCAGAGAGGCTTATTTAGTTTGTGAATAACCCCTAAGGAAGGTATAAATTTAATAAAGATTGGATATTTCTTTGAGGTTTTTCGATCATTCAGAAATAAAGTGTGCCCTTTTTATTATTTAAAGAGACAGTAACGGTTTTGTTTAAAATAGTTTTATTGCATTCAAAGCCTGCCTAAGTCTTTTTAACATATCTGTACCTTCAGATAGCCTATGTTCTGTGTGTATGGAGGCCAAGGTGGTTCCCCCATTAAATGTATGTGTGAATTGTGCCATGGTGTCCAAACAGCGTAAGGACAGTACTGTCACATTTAATAATGTTGCCCAAGATGATTCTTTAAATGAAGGTAGTGGGGATAGTTCATCCTCTCCTTCTGTGTCAACACCAGCTTTGCCCGCGCAGGCGATACCTAGTACATCTAGCGTGCCAATGCTTGTTACTATGCAGCAATTAACAGCAGTAATGGATAATTCTCTAACAGCTCTTTTATCCAAACTGCCAGCATTTCCTAGTAAGCGTGATTGCTCAGTTTTAAATACAGAGGATGAGCAAGTAGGCGCAGAAGATAATTTATCTGTTATGCCCTCACATCAATCTGAGTTGGCAGTGAGGGAGGGTCTGTCTGAGGGAGAAATTTCTGACTCAGGAAACATTTCTCAGCAGGCAGAACCTGATATCGTGGCATTTAAATTTAAGCTAGAACATCTCCGCGCTCTGCTTAAGGAGGTGCTAGCTACCCTTGATGATTGTGATACTTTGGTGATTCCAGAGAAGTTATGCAAAATGGACAAATTCTTAGAGGTCCCAGTGCACACTGATGCGTTTCCGATACCCAAGAGGGTGGCGGACATAGTGAATAAGGAGTGGGAGAAGCCAGGTGTACCTTTTTGTTCCCCCTCCTATATTTAAGAAAATGTTCCCCATTGTCGACCCCAGAAGGGATGCATGGCAAACGGTCCCTAAGGTAGAGGGGGCAGTTTCAACGTTGGCTAAGCGCACAACTATTCCTATAGAGGACAGTTGCGCTTTCAAAGATCCTATGGATAAAAAATTGGAAGGATTGCTTAAGAAGATTTTTGTTCAGCAAGGTTTCCTTCTTCAACTAATTTCGTGCATTATTCCTGTCACCATGGCGGCGTCTTTCTGGTTCGATGAACTAGAAAATTTGCTCCAAAAGGAGACTCCATATGATGAGGTCATGGACAGAATTCACGCACTAAAGTTGGCTAATTCCTTTATTTTGGATGCCGCTTTTCAATTGGCTAAATTAGCGGAGAAAAATTTAGGTTTTGCAATAGTGGCGTGCAGGGCGCTTTGGCTAAAATCTTGGTCGGCGGATGTGTCGTCCAAAACAAAATTGCTTAATATTCCTTTCAAAGGTAAGACCCTTTTCGAGCCAGAATTGAAGGAGATTATTTCAGACATCACTGGGGGAAAGGGCCATGCCCTTCCACAGGATAGGCCTTTCAAGGCAAAGAATAAGTCTAATTTTCGTTCCTTTCGCAATTTCAGGAATGGACCGGCTTCTAACTCTGCAGCCTCTAGACAAGATGGTAACGCTTCCCAGCCTAAACCAGCATGGAAACCTTTGCAAGGCTGGAACAAGGGAAAACAGGCCAAAGAGCCTGCTGCTGCTACCAAGACAGCATGAAGGGGTAGCCCCCGATCCGGGACCGGATCTAGTAGGGGGCAGACTTTCTCTCTTTGCTCAGGCTTGGGCAAGAGATGTTCCGGACCCCTGGGCACTAGAAATTGTTTCTCAGGGGTATCTTCTAGAGTTCAAGGAACTTCCTCCAAGGGGAAGGTTCCACTTGTCTCGCTTATCTTTAGACCAGATAAAGAGACAGGCATTCTTACGTTGCGTAGAAGACCTATTAAAGATGGGAGTGATACACCCAGTTCCAACAGCAGAACAAGGTCTGGGGTTTTACTCAAACCTGTTTGTAGTTCCCAAAAAAGAAGGAACTTTCAGGCCAATTCTGGACTTAAAAATACTAAACAAATTCCTCAGAGTTCCATCATTCAAAATGGAAACCATTCGGACGATTTTACCAACGATCCAAGAGGGTCAATACATGACTACCGTGGACCTAAAGGATGCATACCTGCATATTCCTATCCACAAAGATCATCAGCAGTTCCTGAGGTTCGCCTTCCTGGACAAACATTACCAGTTCGTGGCTCTTCCGTTCGGTTTAGCCACCGCTCCCAGAATTTTCACAAAGGTGCTAGGGTCCCTTCTAGCGGTGCTAAGGCCGAGGGGCATTGCAGTAGCACCTTACCTAGACGACATTCTAATACAAGCGTCGTCCCTTCCCAAAGCAAGGGCTCATACAGACATTGTTTTAGCATTTCTCAGATCTCAGGGTGGAAGGTGAACATAGAAAAGAGTTCCCTGTCCCCGTCCACATGGGTTCCCTTTCTGGGAACAATATTAGACTCTGTAGAAATGAAGATCTTTCTGACAGAGGTCAGGAAGTTAAAGCTTCTAAACGCTTGTCGAGTTCTTCAATCTATTCCTCAGCCCTCCATAGCTCAGTGCATGGAGGTAATAGGACTAATGGTTGCGGCAATGGACGTGGTTCCTTTTGCTCAAATTCATTTAAGACCATTGCAACTGTGCATGCTCAAGCAGTGGAATGGGGATTATGTAGACTTGTCTCCCCAGATTCAAATGGACCAGAAAACCAGAGACTCACTCCTCTGGTGGTTGGCTCAGGATCACCTGTCTCAGGGAATGAGTTTCCGCAGACCAGAGTGGATCATTGTCACGACCGACGCCAGTCTCTTAGGCTGGGGCGCGGTCTGGGACTCCCTGAAAGCTCAGGGTCTATGGTCTCGGGAAGAGTCTCTCCTCCCGATAAACATTTTGGAACTGAGAGCGATATTCAATGCGCTCCTAGCTTGGCCTCAACTAGCGAAGGCCAGATTCATAAGATTTCAGTCGGACAACATGACGACTGTAGCGTACATCAATCATCAGGGAGGAACAAAGAGTTCCCTGGCGATGAGAGAGGTAACCAAGATCATCAAATGGGCGGAGGATCACTCCTGCCATCTATCTGCAATTCACATCCCAGGAGTGGACAACTGGGAGGCGGATTATTTGAGTTGTCAGACTTTCCATCCGGGGGAGTGGGAACTTCACCCGGAGGTCTTTGCCCAGTTAATTCAACTATGGGGCATTCCAGATATGGATCTGATGGCGTCTCGTCAGAACTCCAAGGTTCCACGCTACGGGTCCAGATCCAGGGATCCCAAGGCGACACTAGTGGATGCATTAGTGGCGCCTTGGTCGTTCAATCTAGCTTATGTGTTTCCACCGTTCTCTCTCCTTCCCAGGCTAGTAGCCAGAATCAAACAGGAGAAGGCTTCGGTGATTCTAATAGCTCCTGCATGGCCACTCAGGACTTGGTATGCAGACCTGGTGAATATGTCATCGGCTCCACCATGGAAGCTACCTTTGAGGCAGGACCTTCTAGTACAAGGTCCATTCGAACATCCAAATCTAGTTTCTCTGCAACTGACTGCTTGGAAATTGAACGCTTGATTCTATCTAAGCGTGGGTTTTCGGAATCTGTTATAGATACTCTGGTTCAGGCCAGAAAACCTGTGACTAGGAAAATTTACCATAAGATATGGCAAAAATATATCTGTTGATGCGAATCCAAGGGTTACTCATGGAGTAAAATTAGGATTCCTAGGATACTCTCCTTTCTCCAAGAGGGTTTGGATAAAGGTTTGTCAGCTAGTTCTCTAAAAGGACAGATATCTGTCTGTCTTGTTGCACAAACGTCTGGCTGCCGTGCCAGATGTACAAGCGTTTGTACAGGTGTTAGTTAGAATCAAGCCTGTCTACAGACCTATGACTCCTCCATGGAGTCTAAACTTAGTTCTTTCAGTTCTTCAAGGGGTTCCGTTTGAACCTTTTGCATTCCATAGATATTAAGTTACTATCTTGGAAAGTTCTGTTTTTGGTTGCTATTTCTTCTGCTAGAAGAGTTTTTGAATTGTCTGCTTTGCAGTGTACTCCACCCTATCTGGTGTTTCATACGGATATGGTAGTTTTACGTACCAAGCCTGGTTTTCTTCCAAAGGTGGTTTCCAACAGGAATATTAACCAGGAAATAGTTGTTCCTTCTCTGTGTCCGAATCCAGTTTCGAAGAAGGAACGTTTGTTACATAACCTAGATGTAGTTTGTGCTTTAAAATTCTATTTAGAAGCCACAAAGGATTTCAGACAGACATCTTTGTTTGTCGTCTATTCTGGTAAGAGGAGAGGTCAGAAAGCTACTGCTACCTCTTTCCTTTTGGCTAAAAAGCATCATCCGATTAGCTTATGAGACTGCAGGCCGGCAGCCTCCTGAACGAATTACAGCTCACTCTACTAGAGCTGTGGCTTCCACATGGGCCTTCAAGAATGAGGCTTCTGTTGAACAGATCTGTAAGGCAGCGGCTTGGTCTTCTCTGCATACTTTTGCCAAATTTTACAAATTCGATACTTATGCTTCTTCGGAGGCTGTTTTTGGGAGAAAGGTTTTGCAAGCCGTGGTGCCTTCCGTTTAGGTTACCTGACTTGTTCCCTCCCTTCATCCGTGTCCTAAAGCTTTGGTATTGGTTCCCACAAGTAAGGATGAAGCTGTGGACCGGACACACCAATGTAGGAGAAAACAGAATTTATGTTTACCTGATAAATTTCTTTCTCCTACGGTGTGTCCGGTTCACGGCCTGCCCTGGCTTTTAGTCAGGTTTAAAAAATTTATTTTTCCGTACACTACAGTCACCATGGCACCTTATAGTTTCTCCTTTTTCTCCTAACCGTCGGTCGAATGACTGGGGTGCGGAGCCAGAGGGGGGGCTATATGGACAGCTTTGCTGTGTGCTCTCTTTGCCATTTCCTGTAGGGAATGAGAACATCCCACAAGTAAGGATGAAGCCGTGGACCGGACACACCGTAGGAGAACGAAATTTATCAGGTAAACATAAATTCTGTTTTTGTAAGTATTTTATTATATATTTTCATGTGACAACACTGAAGAAATTACATTTTGCTACAATGTAAAGTAGTGTGTACAGCCTGTATAACAGTGTAAATTTGCTGTCCCTTCAAAATAACTCAACACACAGCTGTTAATGTCTAAACCGTTGTCAACAAAAGTCAGTACACCCCAAGTGGAAATGTCCAGATTGGGCCCTTTTTGCCATTTTCACTCCCCGGTATCATGTGACATGTTAGTGTTACAAGGTCTCAGGTGTGAATGGGGAGCAGGTGTGTTAAATTTGGTGTTATCGCTCTCACTCTCTCAAACTGGTCACTGGAAGTTCAACATGGCACCTCATGGCAAAGAAAACTGAGGATTCTGAAAAGAAGAGTTGTTGCTCTACATAAAGAAGGCCTAGGTTATAAGAAAATTGCCAAGACCCTGAAACTGAGCTGCAGCTCTGTGGTCAAGACCATACAGTGGTTTCACAGGACATGTTCCACTCAGAACAGGTCTCGCCATGGTCGACCAAAGAAGTTGAGTGCACATGCTCAGCGTCATATCCAGAGGTTGTCTTTAACCCCTTAATGACCACAATTTACCCTGTATGTCACTTGTCGTTAAGGGTTTTTTCAGGACATAATAGCACAAGTCTAGCAAGAAGACGCTATTAATGCCCTCCCTCCAGCAGGCTTTGTGGAATAGAGCAGTCTCAACGCTGGTGGCAAGACCACGAAATAAAACAATCAAGTCCCAAAAAAAAGCAAGCGACATACAGGGTACGTCGCTGGTCCTTAAGGGGTTAAGGAAATATACGTTTGAGTGCTGCCAGCATTGCTGCAGAGGTTGAAGGGGTTCAGCCTGTCAGTGCTCAGACCATACGCCGAACACTAAATCAAATTGGTCTCCATGGCTGTCGTCCCAGAAGGAAGCCTCTTCTAAAGATGATGCACAAGAAAGCCCGAAAACAATTTGCTGAAGACAAGCAGACTAAGGACATGGATTACTGGAACCGTGTCCTGTGGTCCGATTAGACCAAAATAAACTTATTTGGTTCAGATGGTGTCAAGCGTGTGTAGCGGCAACCAGGTGAGAAGTACAAAGACAAGTGTATATTTTCTACAGTCATTGGGGACCTACAGTTCATTGAGGGAACCATTAATGCCAACATGCACTGTGACACATATTGAAGCAGAGTATGATACCCTCCCTTCAGAGACTGGGCCGTGGGGCAGTATTCCAACATAATTATCCCAAACACACCTCCAAGACGACCACTGCCTTGCTAAAGAAGCTGCGAGTAAAGGTGTTGGACTGGCCAAGCATGTCTCCAGACCTAAACCCTATTGAGCATCTGTGGGGCATCCTCAAACGGAAGGTGGGGGAGCGCAAGGTCTCTAACATCCA